>NW_028263377.1:3539386-3718136 GCF_051168715.1 Poecilia mexicana | reverse complement strand
TGTACTCCACCTCTCGCCCAATCACTGTTGGAGATAAGCCCCGCCCCTCTCACAGCCCTGCAGGAATTAGCAGCTATGATTGTCAGGCATTTCAGTTTTGATCGTTTTGTTTTTTACTTACTTGGATCCTTTCATATTGTTTATTCCTTTGTGTCTTCAGCTTCTTTGACTGCTTACCTTTTATTTGTGTATGTGAAATTAGATTGGTGTTTTCCTTCCTTTGTTTAACTCTGTTTGTGTTCATTTGTTTCCCTTCCTTCCCTTCCTCTGGTCCCTCCAGCCTGCCAGGAACAGGTGTTACTTATCACCTGATTTCCTCACCTGTTCCCCATGTCCTTATCCACCTCCCCTCTGAGCATACCTAGTCCTCTGGTCTCATTGTTTTTCTCTGCCTCCTTCTCGTTACCTTTACTTGTTAGTTGCTCTGTGGTTATTATTTTTGAGCTGACTGTTCTCCCAGCGATAATCTCTGTCAGTCTCCTTTTGTTTATTCTTCATTAAAGTCACTATGTTCCACTGACAGCCTCTGCGCTTGGGTCCTCAACAAATCACACTGTGACAGAAGTGGGTTCAAACAATGGATAGATGTTATTACAGTTCAGTCAGACAACTCTTATGTCAAAGTTCAAATATGTCTGTACTGGTTGGGTCTGGCCTCTTGTCTCTGGTTTTGCTGCCCAGCAGGTCAGTGATGAGTGCCCCTCATTTTCCAGCTGATCTTCTGCTTCAACAGTTCCATTAATTCAGATGTAAACTATGTGGACCAACAGTCAGACTAGGTTGGCTCAATCTTTCCACTCTTCCACTAGAACAAGTTAAACAATATGAAGGGTAAGGAATGACTGACTATCAAAAATGCAAGATCATATCTTTTGCAAACTGCTGACTGAGCCTATTTTTAGTAGACATGTCTAGTTTCAAATTTAGCATTTTCTAGTTTTGTTCATAAAATGGTTTAAAAAATGGTTCTAAATTATGTTTTTGTCATCTGTCCTTCATTTCTGCTTTCTCTTGAAAACCTTCCTCCTTCCTGCCTTACTAAGGTAATGTTTTGGTCTGCTCTGTTGCATCTTCACACACTAGGTGTAAAAATGGTTACAACTCCCACTCAGTTCTTTCTATATTAATGCAAACCTACATGGATTCCAGCACAGCCTTGGCACCCAGCACATCTGATCTCATCTCAAACTGAATGTGCTGCAGCACAGACACTCAGATGAGGAAAGTAAAAATAATTTAATCCCATGGATGAGCAGCTAGCAATAGTTTGTCTGTTACTGTTGTTGCTGTTGTTATTATTATTATTATTATTGGATTTCAGTAAATTAAAATCTCATCTTCCTGTTTTCTCCAATCACATCATAATTAAGTTTATCTGTTCTCTTTCTGTTTGGATTTACCTGAAATGAAAATGTATCTCTGTTTCTGTCTCCCTCTCATTCTTCACTAGTTCCGTCCTTCTGGGGTCTGGTCAACTCGGCCTGGAACTTATGTGCCATCGGGAAGAGACAGTCCCCCATTGACATCGAAACCACTCACATGATCTTTGACCCTCACCTGACCCCTCTGAGGCTGAACACAGGAGGACGGAAGGTAAGGATGGAAGAACTGATGAAATGCTGAAGTGTGAGGAGTGTTTGTTCTCAACCAGCTTCTGGCCGTAATTTACCACAGCAGCTCTAAATATAGCCGATCATTAGCTGTGTTTCCTTTACTAACACACACAAAACTTTGTCTATTTTTTAATGTAAAAAAAAACCAAAAAACTTTGCAACTCTGGTGTTTCTATTTTATAGAAAACACAATTAAAATCACACATGAATAAGTTTGTGCACCTAATAAACGTTCTTCCTCCCAGCACCAAAACGTTTGATCAAAAAAACAAGTGTTTCTTTGAAATTGGTGTTTCCATTAAGCAAATGTATTTTGAAAATTTCAAATTGTGCAACTATTTGGTCAATGGAAGCACAGCTACTGTCTTCATTAAAAACAATGTCTAACCAAAGCTTCACCTGTGTCCTCACCTGCAGTCCGTTTGACTGCACCATAATCCAGAGGCATTTAGTCTATTTCAGAGGAAATCATTATAACTATATGACATAAATTCCTCTATGAAGAAGTCCCAGACTCTCTATTTTCTTGTTGAAAATGACATTTTGAAGCTACTTTTGGTAGTTTTCTTTTTCTTTTTTTTTTCTATCCATTAAAAATGGGAGTACTTCCTCTTGATGATGACTGTTGTGAAAGTTTTTCAAGAAGGCTCACAGCCATGTCCTTCATAGTGTCAGTTCTGATTTCCAGTACGGATCAGGCTGAACCACTGATCCGTACTGGACATGGAACCAGTGAGGTGTAGGGATAACTTCCACATGCGGTTTAGACTGTGGTACCCAGCCTCTCATTCTGTTGTGTGGACCACGTACTGTATATAGGTGTTGAGAAACTCACAGCTGACTGCCTCTAAGTTGGAGTTCTCTCCATAGAGTAAGACTATTTGTGGTTTCAAGATTCCAGAAGGAAGATTCTTATTTGGTGCCAATGAACAATTAGAAATTAGAATCTGATTTCCCTACTTAGTAGGGAATCTGATTTAGATCGATACTAGTGTGGTAATATCAATAGTTCAGCTTCAGCTTAGACACCTATAAAATTTGATTTATTTTGTTTAGATCTATGACACAATTTTGTTAAAGGACCCCCCTTAGCAGGGAGTAAAATTAATCTGAAGGGCTCTCTTTTAATCGACAGTAAATGGGCAAATGTATTTACTTAGAGAACATTTAAAGAAATTCACATAATTAAAATAAGCAAACATATCCAGGCAGAGATTTTAAATTTAAGCCATAAAGGGCTAAATAAAATAGCCGATACAGGACCGGTGTTGATGATACTGGCCGTGTATCGTATCGATACTAAAACATGCAGTATTCTACACCTCCACACAGCACTTCAGATTATGCAGATGTTGTTTTAGAAGAAATGCCATCTAGGAATTCTGTTGTGCTTCAGGACGATTTTGATTAATAATGAAGTCACCCTGAAGAGTGCGTTTAGGAGGAACAACCCCTCTTCTAGCTGGAGGAAGGGAGGCTGTTCCCCTGACAACCAGCCCCAGATAAATGAATGAGTGAACAGATTTTATTGTCTCATTATCAGCAGTAGCTATGTGATGTAACGGTTTACTTTGCTTTCACGATGATGACCAGACAACTGAAAGACTGCCTTCAAAGAATGCACTCATTGTCAGTCCATTACAAAGCTAATAAATCAGCAACATCTCAATCATTCCTTCACTTTGAAGGTTTACTAGTTAGTTCAATAGATACACAGGAGGAAGTTTTGTCATTCACTCACATTTCCTACAGAAGGAATGGGGCTAAACTGAAGACCATCTTGCTTTCTACACCGACATGCAGCTGCTAATACCATAGCAGCAACAATTTAAAAAAAGATAATTTTTACAGCAGATATAACACCTACTTGGTACTGAAAGCAGAATGTTTATGGGAAAATACCTAAAAGAATAATTTAAACAACAGAGCAGTTTTTTTCTAACTTGAAGTGTTTTCCTCCAAAATTGATCAAATGCAACATTAGCAACTGTAAGACTAAACTAAACATCCTTAGATCTCAGAAGCATAATAATTTCACAGAAAGGCAGGAAATCGTCATTTACTCCAATCTAATCAAAATTGTGTTGAACCTTTGAATATAAATTTTACATGTTAATAATGTTGCCTTTTATTTGTGTCAGAATGAAAAATTAGGACGTAGGAATGAATCTACCTCCAACTTAAATAACAAGCTATTGCTCAGAATGTGACTCATTTCAAATTTAGCTGCCTTTCTTTAGTGAGATGCAAACAATCAGAAACAAACTGAGTATTACTGAAGATATTACTACAGAACCATTTTAGATTTTTTGGTCTGAGTTGCTCCACAAAATTGTATTTTCACAGAGCAACAGATTTCACTGATTATGGAATGATAAAAAATGCATTTCTGTGTAAATGAAATAAATTGTGGTAGTTAGAACAACAGGATAATGACTTATCCTTTCTAAAAGTACCAAGTGCTGCTCAAGCAAATTTTAAAATGGCAAAAAAAATCAGAACAATACTACAAAACTTATGCTAATAGCTATGTGACAATACAATAATAATTGAGGGTGTGATTGTACAAAAGTTGTCCGTTTGATACACATCCATACAGAACAAATCCAACACTGCTTTAAACCTGAACTCATGCAGAATGTTTGTGTGAATCATAGCTCAACTTGAAAAAATGACTCCAAAACAAATCAGAGAGAAATGCAAAAGTTTGTCATGCAGCTCCAGTGAATAAGACAGATGAACTTTATTTTTCCTTTGGTACCAGCAGCTCGCTCTGCACTGAGCTGATGTACTCACCTGAAACAACTTCAAGCCGAATAATAAACATCACAGTGGTGGAGAAAAATCAGCTGGCGTCCCGATGGCCACCTGGAGCATCCAGTCATTCGAAATTTAGTCCACTTCTGAAACATAATAAAATCAAATTAAATTCAGGAACTGGAAAAAAATATAGATTTTATTTCTCTTGATTTAAGCAATCCAAAAACCATTCCAAAAACATAGGGAAGCATGATATTTGTACTGATAGTAAGACTTTTTTATTTGCTTCAAATTTGGCTGAATGAAAGCCGTTTTGTCCACAGTAATGAGTTAATTATAGACCACTTCTGATGGACACTTCATTTAGCAGGTCTTTGTTTCTAACAGCTCATCTTGTTGTGATGAGGGCTCTAAAGTATCACAGGCCTGAACTTCACAGTGTTCTCAGCGAGCAGCATGAGCCACTAATCATGGCTGCTGTGGCTGCAGTTGTTCACACAAGATATCATGAAATCACAAGAGCGACAGCAGAAGGTCGAGCCTCTCTAATCCAAACCAGCGGAGAATGTAGGTCAGCTGGGCTAATGAAATATCTGGCTTACTGAGTAGCTGTACCGGAGCTCATGTACATGGAGTTCTATACAAATCCAGGGAGCTGTTCTCTGTTTGGTCTAATTTATTATAAAAATGCATCAATTTTAATGCGCCTCATGTTGTTTGAATATGGCCGTAGCTTTATACATGTGCATACAGAAAATTGTTTCTGTGACTCACACTATGCAGAAATACTTTATTACAAACTTGAGGTAAAATGCGTGTTAAAATACTTGATGTAAAATTAAAATGAAATGAATAAAGTTGTTTCTCCAGCTGAACAGAAACAAAACTGAAGTTATTATCTTTGGATCTACAGAGAAATGATCCAGAGTCCACACAGCTTCACTTATTATAGGCTGAAATCTATGTGTGGTAATGAACTCTGACCTGAACCTTCAGAGCCACATAAAGACAGTTACAAAGTCGGCTTTCTGTCACCTGAAGAACATTTCCAGGATTAGAGGACTAAAGTCTCAACTAGATCTAAAGAAACTCATCCAGGCGTTTATCTTTAGTCGCATTAATTACTGCAGCAGCATCTTCACAGGTCTAACTAACAAATCAAGCCTCCAGCTGCAGCTGATCCAGAACACTGCTGCTGGAGTTCTGATTAAAACCAGGAAGATAGAGAACATCACCCAGTCCTACAGTCCTTCACTGAGAGCACAGACTTTAACATACTGTTAGTTTATAAATCACTGAACGTTTCAGTACCACAATACATTAAAGTTCTACTGCTGATGTATCCACCTTCCAGCCCTCTCAGGTCTTCTGGTTCTGGTTCTGCTCGGCATCCAGAACCAGAACCAAACATGGAGAAGCAGCATTCAACTTCTACGCACCACAAATCTGGAACAAACTTCCAGAAAACTGCAAAACAGCTGAAACACTGAATTCCTTTAAATCTAGGCTAAAATATTACCTGTTTAGAGTTACTTTAGAATCATATTGGCCAAAATATTTGATGTGTATTCATGATTTTATTGATGGCACTCCTCAAAAAGTAATGTTTGTTTCCGGTTTTCCCAATTGTTGACTATTGTGTTTTTTTATGACTTTGCATGTTTGTGTTTTTATGATGCAAAGTACTTTGTTTGCCTTGTTGCTTAAATGTGCTATAAAATAATTGTGTTTGATTGAAAGCTGTTGTCAATCATCAGAAGATCAGAACTGCACAAACATACATTATATGAGTCTAAATGTAGATTTTGGGATATTCCAACACATGAACAGGGTTCTTCAAAGTGTGAGGTTTTTCTTCTGGAGCAGGAGGGGCAAGAAGAGAGAGAAAAAAAAATGTTTTCTTCCTGAATTGTTCTGGATTAACTCTATCCAGATCCACTCTGACCAGCTTCCAGCTTCTCTGTTCATCATAATTATTCTACAGATGATAGATGTTAATGGCCATATTTACTCACATGAATGTTCCACATTTCTACTTTCATGTTTTTAACACTGTGTACATATACTCTCACCTGAGCACATTTAGCTGATGGAATTGTATTACATTTAAAACAGTGTTTTATCTCCACAGAACCTTTACCCTCTCCTGTATCAGCCTCCACTCTAAACAAGAACATTCTTAAAACTATCACACAACAAATTCCCGTTTAGTTCATCGCCTCTCTTAATCATTGTGACTGTTTTTGTTCTCTATTTTTTATTTCCCACAAAATGCAACTCTTATTTGCAAGAGCAAACTGAATCATTTTGTCTGCCCTCTTGCTTACGGACAGCAGTTTCTCTGTTCAGAAGCTAAGCCGGCAGATCCACAAAAAATATGATCTGCATTAAATCTGCAGCAAAGATCTGACCCTCACCTTGTCTCCATGTAAGCCTCATGAATGATTGCGCTACTGATTTGCTGCTATTTGCTCTTCTATCTTCAAAAAGGTTGCATAAGGTGAAAAACATTTGATACTCTCAGGTTGCTAGAATGATTCATCCATCAGCTTCTCCCCAGGAAGTTGTTTCTTTTTCCTTTGTTGCATGGAAAGATGAAATCCTCTGAACATGCATTAATAACTCAGGACTAAATAACAATTAAAACTAAATACACTCTGTGTCTGATTTCTTCTGCTTTTGAACTTCCAGTTTCTCCAAAGTAAACCTTAGAAGTGTTTACTATCAAAAACTGCATTCATACTCCATTAGAGTATCTGATCATGACCTTCACTCTCAATAGCTGCATTTCCATTACAAATTCACGCAAAAGTTTGTTCATATTCTACTAATGTTGAAAAAACACAATTTCAAAATCGCCATTGTTTCCATTAAATAAGAAACATAATTAAAATCTCACATAAATAAGCTTGATCATGTGATAAGTAAAAAAAAAGTGAAACAACCATCATCCTCCTCCCATTTCCTATCTTCTTCTTCGTCGCTTCTGCCAGTAGTAACATCCGGTTGTTGATCACATGACTTGTGCGATGTGAATAACGTTTTTCCATTGCAAATCTGCACAATGGCTGAAAAACCATCTTATCCTAACACAAAAAGGTTTTATCAGAAACCATGTCTCTTTTTTTTAATTGATGTGTTTCCATTAAGCAAATTTATTTGCATTATTCCAATTTTCACAATCATACAGTGAACGGAAACGCAGCCTACTATCACTGCTGATGTGATCCAGGACCTTGTTTGTGGCGTATATATAGAAACCTATCGCTGCTTTAAACTTCTCCCAAGCTTTTCTTTTTGTCTTCATGCTGGTTGTTCTCTAACAGATTTCTGAGGCCTGAAGCAGAATTATTACATTTATGCTGAGACTAATATGCCCATATGAACTCTGCTTACGAATTAGGGAAAAAAAAGAAAGGATTACAGTGGATTACTGTAGGAGTGAAAATAAATGCTGCACTTTTTGTATTTTGGGACACATTTATTTAAAAACCATCCAAAACGTTGGGTTCATCTGCCTCCAAAAACCAAAAAATATCACCCTTTGAAGTTTGTGGTTGTGAAAACTACAAAATGTGGAAAAATATTCAAGAGCTATTCACACTTCTTCAAGGTACCGTATAATTACAGTACATCTTTCAAGCTGTGTTAATAACTTCCTTTCTTTGCCCTTTTTAGTTGGAATTTTTGTTCCGTTGTGTTTGAATTTTAGAGGAGAACAGTGCAGGGAGACAGCTTGACAGACTGAATGGCTGAGCCAAGATTGGCCAGCCGACTGGCAGTATTCAAACAGTAAACAGCAGGAGAGAGACAATGAGCTCACATGTTCTTCCTCTGCTGCTCCAACTTCCTGTCTGCAAAGATCAGTTTATACTGTGCTAGTTAGGAAGAGGAGATGCAACACTAGCTCTGCATTTGTAATCTGAATATCTTCAGCCAGACTAGTTGTTCTTCCATCAAACATTAAAAATTCTTTACTCTGGCCTGGCAGAGTTGATACTTTGTTTCCACCGTGGTTTTTATTGGCTCCCAGACATCTGGCAGTTGAAACATTAATAACTCTTACTACATTAAACATTGACTCGCAATTGGAGTTGTTTTGTTCGAGGATACCTGCAGTGCTTCTGAGAACCAAGGTAAAAAACGAGCGTTCAGTCTCAGCTTTACTTTGACAGTTTAACTTTGTTTCTTGAAAAAACAGCAGGAGTCAGTCGGCTTCTGTTCATTAAACTCTTAGGATGTTACATTTCCTGGATGACTGAGAATCTAAACCAATATAGAATATTAACACAATGTTCCTATTTTAAATGATTACAACAGATGAAAAATACTCAAGATGAATCTTTGTACCCTTTTATTTATCTTACATACATAAATATCACAACATAAGACTTGAGTTCTTGATGGTAGAAGAATATGATAAAGCTTTGAATGAAAATTGAACCATATTTTAGCCCCTGTTTTAATATTCTTCAGAAAACTGTTGTAATTTGAATGTATCTAGATGTAGTTTGGTAGCAATGTCTCTCTCTCTGTCAGGTTATCTGTGCTTGTTGGATGTAGCACATGTTGGATCATAAAGGTCAACATGCTGTGTGTAGCTGCAGGTGTAAAGTCTTTCAGAAAATCAGTCTTCCATCTGTTACGTCCCAAAGGCAGCCTGGGGGTACGGGTGGAAAAGCAGACACCACTGCATGTAACACTGCATGTAAACCTGGAACCTACATTGAATAGAGAGGGACTATCTGACATGAAGCCACGTCAGCAGGTAGAAGCAGAGCTGGTATTAGCTGGCTGGATTACTCAGCTTTTTGTTTTCAGTCCCTCCTTTCAGTTTTACGTTAAATTACAATAACCATTCTCAGCTGCTTCCTATCATATTTGAAGTCCTAATGGACAGAGCTAAGGAGCATCCTTCTCTAGACTCCATGAATCAGTAAAAAGTGACCAATCAGCACAAAAGGACACAGGTCTCCCTAGTGTTCAGCTGATCAGTACCCATAGTTCCTAATGAGAGTGCAGGACAGTAGAGAGCCTTCCGTTGAGTCAGATGGCTGATGGCTACTTCCTTAAAAACAACTTGAGTTTCTGATCTGTGTGTCAGCTCTCTGCCCTCTCTCTCTCTTGGCAGTGGGGACTGTCAGCCTTGGCATCAGCAGCTGCTATGTCTGCCCTGGGAGGTTGTTGGTTCTGTGGTATGGTCTTGATGTTTCATTCTGGATTCAGAACACAATTATAAACAGTGAAACAAATAATGATCTCCTCTCGAATCTCAACAAAACAATGTGGATGTGGATTTCAGGAGTAACAGGAACATGTCAAAACCAATTTTCATCATGTGAGAAGTGGAGGGGGTGTGTGCAGTGGATACCTCAGTCCTCCAGCAGACTGAAACACAGGCTGAACTGTCTGCACGAAGAAGGAACAGAGTAAAGTGTACTACTTGAAGCTCAGACCCTTCAGTGTTTGCAGCTGCATATCATCTGTTAATCTGTTGTGAAGAGTTCAATCTCTTCTGCTGTGATCTGTTGGGTAGCAGCTGTTTTAAAAAAGAAAGTCTGGCATTGCTCTACTGTGGAACTGATGCAGAACAATAGGTAAAGAATGCATCATTAAATGTAGAATATAACATGGATAACTCTGACTATAATGCAAAGTGTCTTTGCGGATTTGAAGCTTGGTCAAAGCCACTGCAACACAGACCACTACAGAAGATGCTTCCTTCCATCACCATCTCTGTCTCTAGACGGTTTTATTGAATGAAACTGAGGCCTTTCGCCCAACAACTGTTGGAGTTAGAAATTGTGACTTTCCATTGTTTAGGCTTAACACTATTCCAAACAGAGCAGTCCTTAGAGCAAGACAGGACTCAGGCTATCAATAATTCAAACTATTCAGATTTCATACAATAAATATTTTAATTACTGACAGTCCAGTGAAGTGAGCTTGTCTGCTTTATGGATATTTTTCTTTCCCATCTTCTCACTAACCAGTATAAAATAGCCTTAAACTTGTTAAATGTCAGTTTATCTCAAAAGCTAAACGCTAGCTAAGCTAAAGTAGCTAGGGGTTAAACGTAGCTCAGTGGTCCTGCATTCCAGTAATAGTTTCGCTCTGCTCATGCTGCGGTCAGCTATGGCTAACAAAGCGGCATCAATTAATATTGTTATTTAGCGTGCTTGGACTTAAGAGATTGTTTAAAACAGAAAAACTGAGCTTCTTTACACCCATTTCAAAATACTAAATAAGATCCATCACTGCGTTGACTGATCTCTGAAGAACTCTGAGCCATGTGGTTTTCCATTTATGATCATCTTTGAGTTCAAGTCAATTACCAAAACCCTTGAATTCTGTTATGCATCCAGGGTTTTCTGCATAACTTCAAAACATTTTGTGGTCACATTGTTGTGTTTGTTCCATTGGAAGTAAGAACATGTGAAGGATAAACCTCTGAACTTCCTAAGAATCACATAGTAAAGTTTACTGGTGAGGTTCTGCTCTTTGCTCAAATCAGGGACTTGAATTTTAGTAGCATTTAATATCAGGAATTAAAAATCCTCCTGGATTCCTGCACTGACTTGTGCGAGTGTTTTGTATACTTCACTGGTTTTCCCCAGTCATCTGGATAGCTTTACCATGATGTGTGGCTGCAGGCTGCATGCTGCTTTACTGCACCGTGGATCAGAGTTTTTGGTGTTTTGAGTCGGCCTGGCTGGATTTATCAGGGGAATGTGTGGGATTGTCTCAGAGCTCCCGGCTGAAAGGAACCAAATTTTCCAGGTTTTCTAGGTATTTATAGATTTCTTGTGTGGGATGGTTTCAGCACAGTCAGCTAGTTTTTTTTGTTGTTGTTTTTTTTTTAATTACAACTGCATTTTATTAGCCATCCAGACTGGAATCACAACACTGACTTATTGTGGTCTGCAGGTTCAGCAGTACAATATTTTGGCATATTTCCAACAAAAACAAATTATGTGGATGATAATGAAAAACTCTTTCCAAACATCTTTTTGTTCTAGTACCAACAGGTTGTCCTCCTGCGACGCTCATCTTTATCGTAAAGATGAGCGTTTTCAACATCCAGCTAAAAAAATGTGATGAACTTCAACTGAAATAAGATTCTCTCTGCAGGTGTTATTTTATATTTCCAAAATTGTCAGAAAGTAAAGGCCAACAGCAGCTGTGGTGACAGCTCAGCTTTCATATAACTGGATATTGTAAAGATCACAGGCATACTTACTAGATGTTTTACAGCATGGGCATTTCAGGGACAAAGTGGTGACCGAATGCTTACCACTATGAGAGAGCAATAAGCTAGCACCCTAAAACTGAATAAAATGTTTTTTACTTTTTCTGCCCCTGCAGAGCCCGCCCAGGGGCTGGTGAGATCGATTCTCAGAAAAAACTTCCCGTCCTCCAACTCATGTAGAAAACTGTTACTTGTGATGTTGAGTGATTTTTATTTGAACCAAATATTAATAACTGCTGCATTATTATGTGCAGTTATAATGCACATAATATTAGGTCATCAGGTAATAAGGAACATTTAATGAAATTAAATGACTCAAACATCTCAAACATGACGTATAAAAAGCTCAGCTTTAACTTAAAATGTAAGTAAAACTACATTTATGCTATTCGTGATTGATGATAATAACATAAAAGAACATCTACTAAGGACTGAACTCTAGAGTTTGTCATGACCTCATTATGTTTATGTGATTGACAAATCCACATCCGCCTCAAAGGCCTCAACGTTTAACTGCCACGCTAACCTTCCTGGCAGCATCCTGTTGGCGTTAAACTGGAGTGCAGCACAAAGAATTTGTCCTATTTGAGCAGAGCAGTGTGCAGGGTGTAAGTTTACTGAGATAAATTATTGATGTGGCAAAAAACAGGAATGCTTGAAAATATTAATGACAAGACATCTAGCTGCCGTTTGATCAGCCTCCTGATGAAGATGTCAGCAGAGGGTTAGCGTTCCAACATCGACAGGCTCCTCTAGAAAAGAACCGACTCAGGATTCCTGCTGCCTGGTTTTCTGAAACCAGATATGCAAATGAGCATACCCATGAACCTCCTCTGAATTTTCACTTATCCCATTTTCTGAATCCAGGCCAGGCGTTCTCTACGGAGACGCACCTAGCACAGCCTGGTGGAGGAGTGCTTTCATTTCTACCGTCGGTGTTTACTCACTAACCTGACAGACATTATGCAGGTAAGATGTTTACAATGGTTTTAATTTAGTTTCTGACATTTCCTAAATACTACAAAGTGATTGTAGTTCCTCTGTAGAGCAAAGGCTTCATAAATATTCATCCAAAATGTTTACACGACGTTTTCCCACAATTGCCCAAAAACCTAGTTTATCCACAAATACAGGATTTTATGTTTGATATTGTTTTATTTTAATTGCCCTTTTAACAGATCCTGTAAAAAGTGAAACTATAATAAGCTTATGCATTTATTAGACTCTTATCAATAGACAGTGTTTTGGTCTACACTTTGCGTTCTTGTCATTGACGGTAATTGATCTATTTCTGTTTAGTTTTTTCTTTTATATATATATATATATTTTTTTTTGTTTGTTTTTTGAGCATTGTGTGTATTTTTGTTTTGCGTACTCAAAGGTAAAAATTGCATAAATAAATAATAGTAATGAAAAATAAATAAACTTTATTCATGGCAAATGTCTTGCTGATAATACAACCTTACAACATGTGAGCTGTTTACATCAGGCTCATATGAAAAGTTCAGCTGATTTGAAATGATCAAGAGAAAATAAGCAGCCATTTCTTCCAGGAAGCCCCACATGCCTCGCAAGAGTTAAAAGCTCTATTTGAATATTTTATTTCATGATTAATGCTAGTGTGCATCTGCTGAGTGAGAGCTCATCACACGGCCATCTGTCCTGGCCTGCATGCACGCGCTCGAGGAAGACTTGAGGAGAAAAGGAGGAGGGAGATGGAAATCTCCACAGCAAGGATGTGTTAGTGAGTAGCAAAAACGATATCAAGGATAAAAAGCAAACATGCTGATGTGTATCTATAACTTACTGTGAAGGACACCTCACCCAGGAGTCAAACAGAAAACTGGACACCCTGAGCTTTATGTATTACAGTCTGCATGGTAGCAGGTTATCTGACCATGTGTCACTCTGAGTCCTTCACTTCATGCATAATAGTAAATACTTCAGTCAGCCAGCTGACACAAATGCCGCACATTTGGCCAATCAGCAGGAATTATACAACTCCCGGTTTCTGTCATCCTAAGAAAGCTTTGTTATACTTCAGTCTGTGACTATGGACAAAAGAGAAATCATGCACATGTTAACTCAAAGGCAGTCAGGTGAAGATTTGAAGGGAAGTACAATCATTACCTGTTCACACCCCTTGAACTTTTTAACCTTTAACCACATTACAATAGCTGCGTTTCCACTGACCATAAAATTCTGCAAATTGAAAGTCTGAAAATAAATTTGCTTAATGGAAACGTGGCAATGTCATGATAAGTTTTGACACTAGAATGAGGTGATTGTTTTAGATGTATTGAAATCAGCGTATTTTGCAAAACTGCCATGCAAACATAATGCAGGGTCAGGGAACTGTCCTGCATTATGGTGGAACTGTGTTTCTGCTGAGCTCATTATATGATCTACTTGTCAATGCTGGTAAAGATGTTTTTTAAGGGTCAATAGAGGAGCCATGTTGTGATGACTTCCTGAAGGCGGAGTTTCAAAAAGAACAGGAGTTTCTTAAAGAGACAGAGGCCAAATTTCAGGACGTTAAATTATGAAATGACGAAATGTCTTTTATGTTATATTTAATAGAGCGTTTTCATAACAATTGAAGGTAACAGTTGCTTGATTCTGGTAGAAAATGGGCCGATGTGTCTGAAAAACACGTAACACTGTCCATTTAACATCAGGCCTTTGCAACACCTTGACTGTTTTCTACAGCCTTTATGTTGCAGTGCAGTGATGACCAAACTTCAGGCAGCTGATCATTTGTCTCCAGAATGCTGCGCCTCTACCACCCTGCTCCACATTAGCTTTCAGATGTTTATGCTGATGGGCTGCCGTTGTACAGTGTATTATGGCCAAACATCTATACTTGTAAAAAGAACATTGTTAGAAATAACATTTAGTGCTTTATTTCATTAGAACTTTGCAAACACTTTGTCCTTCAACCATTCTAAACCAGGCTATACTTGCTCAGTGTTTTAATAAATGGTCCCTCATAAACATTTCACATACTGAGATGTGTAGCGTCTGAAATGGAGCTCTTGGGTCTGTTGATTATCATCGTTTTGCCTCAACGCATTGGCAATATCCCTAAATATTTTTCCTCCTGTGTCTAATCTTTCTCTCCGGGGATGGATGGATTCCAATTTATTTGGAAAAAGGCCTTGCAGACTTTACAGACTGATGGGCAGCAACAGCTTTGTGTACTTTGCCTTTTAAATTCTATGGAGCAACGAGGCTGTATTTGGTTCTCTACACGCAGGTTTTTAATTCTGGCTTCTTTTTGTTTTTATGAATAATTACAGCATGGAATGTGTGTGTGTGTGTGTGTGTGTGCGCGTGTATGTGCGTTTGTTTGTAATACCTTGTGGGGACGATTTTCCTGACATATACTACGTTGTGGGGACCAATTGCTCCTTGTAGGGACCGGAGCCTGGTCCCCACAAGGGGAAACCCTGTTTTTGAGTCAGGGGTCACATTTAGGGCTAAGGTATGAATTGAGTTTTGGTTAGGGTTAGGGTTAGGGTTAGGGTTAGGTATGTGATGGATAGGGTTAGGAAAAGGGTAAAGGTTTAGGCTGTAGAAATGAATGGAAGTCAATGGAAAGTCCCCACAAAGATAGCAACCGAAGTTGGTCCTCCAGGGCCGGTGTTCTATCAGATAGCCATACGCTGTCAGGATAGCATACATGCAGTGAGTAGCATGCCCGCGCATGCGCATTAAGAAGTCCAACCATCAGTGGAGTTGTCAGTTCAGCATACGCAACAAGTTATGACAAAAATAAGTCATTAAATTGTTTATAATATGATATAATATAACTAGATAAATATACATACCTTGTCGTGGTTTCAAAGTGGATTTAAAGCAGGTCTGGCTGCAGCTGCAGTCAACTACAACAGACGCCCGTGTAAAACTCATTAACCTACTTAACCGCTAAGTGAGGATGCCATATAACTGTTAATAACAAAGTGTATGATGATCTACATCATGATTCTATGTTGCTGATTAAATAAGATCATATGGTAATGACTGCGTATACATGTCTGAGCTAAGCGTATGACTATCTGACAACGTATGTTGATCTGACAGAACACCGGCATCCTGCATGTTTTAGTTCTCTCCCTAGTTTAGCGCACCTGGATCAAATGATGGCTCGTTAGAGGCCTAAGAGGAACATTGACATGCTGAAAAGGTTGTTACTACCACCAGGGAGAGAACTAAAACATGCAGGATGCCGGCCCTCCAGGACCGACTTTGGGGACCACTGATTTAGTACAAGGAATAGCAGGGAGCAGGCATGCGAACAGTGTTGTTTAATAATATTTGGTGAAAGTAATAAAATATATCTGTTCAGTGCTTTGAACTGGGAGGAGTGATTAATATTTTATCCCCAAAACTGAGTGTAAGAAAAATTTGAGACGCTACAATAAAAACATACGCTGTTCACCCTCCAGATGTGCCAGAGCTCGTTTAGAATTCTGCTTTTACAGCCATCAGAATTTTTTTTGTCCTTTTAAAGGATTTAGAGTTTTATATCAGAGAAGATTGTAGCATCAAGACTCCAAATACCAGCATTCACCCAGACAAAATCACAGATTCTCTCTTCTATTATCACTCAATACCAATACTTTAGCACACATCACTTTTACTTTTTTTATTTGTAGAAAATGTTTTGAATCATGTACAATTTTCGACGTCACAGTTGCATATCGCTTTGTGTTGGTCTTTCACCTTAAATTCCAATTAAATACATTTATGCTTGTGGTTGGGTGTGAATACTTTTGCTAGTCACTGTATGCGTGTGTGTGTGTGTGTGTGTGTATGTATATATATATATGTGTGTGTGTGTGTGTGTGTGTCTGCATGCGTGTGTGTATGTAATGTTATTGTACATTTATATTTTTGTATTTATATTTCCAGTTTAGCTTCTATTAAGTATTTTTCTGCACTGTACTGTCTTTTTATTCTGTTTTTCACTTCTGTAACTCTTATTTTGACCCTGTCCACTTTCGGTCTTTACAGCCTGAATTCCCCACTTGGACTAATAATCTTATCTTTATAACCTCATGCTTGGATTACTACAACTCCCTTTTACTAGGAGTTGGCCTGCGTGCTCTGTCACGCCTACAGCTTGTGCAAAACGCTGCAGCCCAATTTCCAACTGGCAAAAGAAAATATGAGCATATTACTCCAGTGCAGGCTTCTTTGCTCTTGCTTCCAATTTAATTTAGGATCGATATTAAAATTCTCTTCCTGATTTTTAAATCTCTAAATGCTCTGGCACCTGTATATTTGTCAAGACTTGCTTCAGTCCTACGTTCTCCCTTGTTCACTCCAGTCATGAGTTTCTGCACTAGTAGCCACTCCCCCATTAAACTCCTCTTGAAACAATATTTCACTACTTACCATGTAGACGCTCTTTAATAGCCTATAAATAATAATATGACCCTCTGCTCCCCTAAATGCCAACTTGAAACCATGTTGCCCTGGAATGATCTCCAACTTAATCTACATCTGACTAAGTACTAGGGCGCCATTTGCAGCGGCGTCAGAGGAACGCTGCCGAACGCTCTCAGAAGCTGACAAATGACTGTCCTCATAAAGACCGTGAGTGCTCTGCAGCACGCTGACATTTGCTAATATATTGGACATGTGTTTGTGCACGGTTGTGAGTCTTTGTGAAAGTGACAGTTCATTAGTCACATCCTATCGTGCAGCCTGAGTCCTGTGCGAACACACACACACACATACACACACACACGCACATGCACACGCACACACACATACACGCACAAACAGATTTATGCAAAGGAACAAGTACACACTAAAACAGTCCCATTGTAATTGATCAGTGATGGCTATATGAAACTGCCTTCCATTAACTCGTCTCAGGGTAACTTACTCATCATTAGATTTCATTTATTTTTTATGGAACATTAAGTAATATTAATATACAAGCCTGTTAAATTGCAGTTTTCTTCATTTATAGTGTTAAGAAAATAAATTTAGAATATGCTAGTTTTAAAACTTAACATGTCTTGATTGAAATAGCCTAATTGTGGTTTTCAGATTAATAACTTATTCTGCCCTATTGACCTTTATGTTACCTGTAGTTACAGCAGATTGTTTGCTAAGATCTTTTTGAAAGTGCGTTTTGTGTGTCTGGGAAACAATCAGGAGAAGTTCCAGCTTTTCACACTCATCTGTGAAAAGTCCAGGCCAGTACAGGAGAGTCTCTGCTTCCACTCTGTTTAGACAAAGGGGCCAAATGCCTTTTGATCTTGGAAACAAATTGCAGGGAGTTTCTAACTTTAGAGAGGGTCAGAGACAGCTCCTGGTTGGATGAGCAAAGATGCACCTTATTTGAATAAATTAAAAGACAAGAATACGCATTTACTATAAAAATTTGTGCACGAGAGGAACAAACTAGATTTGCTCTTGCAATTCTCCAAAGACGTCTTTGCACGTCTTTGCTTTTCTTTCTTTCCTTCTTCTTTTCCATTTGTCTCAGGTAAATGAATGTATGTCTCTGTTGTTCTGCAGTTTCTGTTGTAATTTCATATGTTGTATTCTATTGGATTAAACTCTGTAATTCTGTCACGTCAACACTCGTTTTCTGTGTGGCTACACGCGGTCCGCCGGGAGAACCTGGGATCCGTAAGAGGAAGATAGAGCCAGACATTTCCAAAAACATACTATAATTTAAAATCTTCTACAACAATAGTCAGTGACTGTTACAGTAGCGTCGTGCATTTGAAGTGCTTGCCTGCATGAGCCCAGATGTTAACATTTCCTGCACTACCAAAAGCTTTTCTCAGATAAGTTTGATTCACTCACATCAGCTCATCTGTTTGGATTTAAGCCCAAAATTATTCAAACATGCAGTGCCTATAAAAAGAACTCACCACTTTGGATATTTTCCTAATAAATTTGAACAAAATTCAATATTAAACAAAGGGCTAGGTTATTGTAACATTTCTATCCATTAGTTTCAATCATGAAAATATTTTTTCCATGAAGAGCAAAAATGAAAAGGGTTTATTTTTCTGTCAGCTGGGCAAAATAAGTGCAGCAAATAAACATCTCACTAAAGCTTTTAAACCTGACAGCTGATGAAGAAAGGAGCATTCCTTTAACATGGCCGTCTGCAGAGAGCAGCACTTGCTGCTGGCCCCAGTGACTGACCCTGATTATAGAGCCCCATGTGTTCAGATGATTTCTGAAAGATTTACAACCACCTTTAAAGAGACAGGGCTCACCTTCCCTGTGGACAGATTTTGTAAGGCTTAAATCTGCTTAGAAAAGATTAGCACTCACAAAGTTTCCAGGAGAAATTTCAGTTAAGTTTTCACCTTCCAAAACAGATTGGAAGAGGAAAGAAAAATAGAAGTGGAACAGATGAAATTTAAGAAAACATCTCTGACTTGTGTGACGTGTTAAAATTCGAAGCGAAACCAAGCAAATTCCTGAGTAGACTGAAAACAAAGAACTGATTGGAGAAACTGACAAAAGCTTTGAAACATGTAACAGGATTAGGGAGGCGGGAGCGTGGAAGAGACGAGGTGAGGGAAGCGAGATGTAAAGACACTGAGAGCAGATGGAGGACAAGGATTAGATGGAGGTGGACAGAGATGACTGTGGGGTCAGTCCAAGAAGAAATGAATCATTCTGAATGCCAATATGTTGAGCTTTGTCTCCCTTTTACACACACATACATCCCCTGTTCTGAAAGATATAGCTCAATGTGAACAACATCATGATTCAGACTGACAGCATAAATAAGTTTTACATGACGATGACCCACAGAAATTCACATGAAATCCAAGTGCGCCCAAAAATGTTGTTTCTGTTAGCCAAGGCTCATATTCCTGACAGGATTTCCACAGCTCTAACTGAACTTCATTCTGACGTGTTTTAATGGAAATATCCCACAGAAGGGGCGTCTTTAAACTATAAATGTACAATCCTATTTATAGCAGCTGGTTTTGGAGGATGAAGTTAGCTCTCCATCATCACTTTGTCCTCTCCTCTGCAGGTGTCTATTTAAATTAACTGCAGCACTTTTAAGCTCCAGTCTGAATGTAAATTAGACATCAGTTTCACCCAGTAAGTATTCTAACACGTTATTAGAGAGAACAGTACATCATCTGAGAATGCATATGGTGTACTGGCTTACAGGTAACCATGGGGCCCACCTGGAACAGGGACCCACAACATATACAATCAAAGAAGCCTTTTTTCTAAATCATTTGGAACTGCAAATGCTCCATAAATTTTGATTAAATATGCATTTTACAAAAGCTAGGTTGGTATTTATCAAATGAGACAGGAACCAGTTGGCTGGCCATGACCCTTTCTAAGATTGTTTTCAATGAAAGACGATTTAGATGCTCGGTTTCATAGTTGGACAACATCAACATGTTACAAGGTGGAACACACAGAACTAGTTTGAAGGGACAGTGCAATCGTATTCCTGTTGATATCTTAAAGGAACTTTAAGGGAAACAACCTTTTTTATTTTTGAGGATATTAAATTTGCAAAGTACGAAATAATTTTTTCTTTATCATTTCATTCAAACTCAGACACTTCCAGCCTGAGTTTTTCCAAAGCCTCTCAGCTCCGACATGTTCTCAAACTAAAAGTGTAATTATTAATCCAAGGACTGTTTCCATTCTAATAAACCAGACCAGAGCCACTAAATTAGAGTTTAGATCCAGCGTTGTGTCCAAGCCCAATCCAACCTTTAATTACCTCTAATTAGAGGGCTGAAGTAAACCTGACCTATTATTTTAAGCTGCTAACAGTTCAAAATGGTAGTAGACGTTTGTTGTAATTGTAGGGTGAGTGAAGCGCACATCTTCTGGGATGTGTGTTTGTTAAAGTCTAATTAGCTTCTGCACCTTATTTCCCTCCTTTCCTCAACAGGAAAAGCTTCCTGCGCCTCTATTTAGACTAGAATACATTTTTTTACTTATAATCCAGAGTGATTTAAAGTCTGAAAAATACAGTAATTGTGCACCACTAAGGTGGGGAAAGGCAGACACTTATTAGAGCTCATCTTGGCAGATCAAGATAAAGATACCGCAAGTTTTTTATATATATTTTTTTAAATTATTTTTACCAATTAAATTAATAAAATTGAAAAAAAGTGATCAACAAACATGACTTCCACTTTCTAAAATCTTCTAGGAATCACATTCAGATTTCATAGATCCTAAATGCAGTCCTTTCATCCTGAGGATGTTTTCTTCTCCCCGTAGCCAAGAGGTATAAAAACGGAGGTGTCACAGCATCCATCAGGCTGGCCTTAACTACCGGTTGTCTCTGATCTCAAACATCTGTGTGTGTGTGCTGCCGGCTTTAAAGATAAATAGAGCTGTTTTCAATAAATGGGTTGAAAACAGGCAGAAGTACTTCTGAGAGTAAGTCAGCCAAAGACGACCAGATTCCGCTGACCTCTAAGCTTTCAACTGAAAGCTCTCGAGGCAATTTCACATTTCATAAAAAAAAAAAGTGTTTGATGCAGTTCCAGGCTGTGAATAGCCTTTGTGCTGTGAGAACAGCGCAGTAGATCAGTATCTGATCACATCAACTCCCCTGGTTTTGTAAAGAAAAGCGTGTTATGTTAGATGGAAGCGGTTGCTATGAATGTGAATAAGCACTTTGAAACCACTGGCCATGTTAAGCATCTCGTGACTGATTACAGTGCACGGCAGTGTGTGGACAGTATGCTAATACACTCATGAAGGCGGGCAGAAATTTTTACTGCTTCAGTGTTCCATTTTTTTTATCAGATGTTTGAGTTGCGTAATAAATATTTCATATGTTTGAACTACTTTCCTTGACAAATACTTTAGGTTTATGCTAATTGGTAATAATTTGTCAATGGGATTAAGATCTAATGTTTTCATGTCAGAGCCTCTTGGTTATTTGTCTTGTGCTTCGTGGTGCTCCATTTGTTTCTAATGACACGGTGAGTGATTAGTCTAGGTGCAATTGTACAAGCAGCAATATCTTTGCTGGTGAAACCCGTTTGATAATAATGAAGTAAAGATGACTGTCTGTGTTTTCTTGAAGGTAATCACAGTTGGCAGTAGAAGAACTCCACTCCCTTTAAAAGAAATGATTGAGTCAGAATAACAGAGTAAAATCATTTGCTCTGTACACTTTGACACCTTCCATAGGATTTCTTTATGGTTTTAACTTTATCTTTCATTAAATGTATAATTGATTGCATTTTACTTTTCATAGCAACATAAGCTTTATGCAAATTGCTGGGAAAAATCCCCTGAGATAGAGAATAATTTCACACCTGGTAGTCCTGTGGACTCAATTTGATTGGGGAGCAAATTTACAACATTTGTTACATTTTCACTCGTAGCAGTTTGCTTTCACGTCGCTCCTTGTAAAACGAATCAAATCTTTGAAAAACCTGTTCCCCTCGTCACCTGTGGTGGCGCTGCACCAAGAACCACCGAAGGAAATGACACAAAAATCTCAGAAGAAGACGCTGAGCACAACTTCCTTTTTCACGAAATGTAAACAGGAATGGGGTGATGTCAGATTTTAGCAGTTGGAGGATTTGTCTTTGGCTAAAGACCACGACACGAGTCATTTCTCCTGCTAGCACTAGGCTCATGGGTTCGTTTCGGTTGTGTTTACCCAGAATGCCCTGTGCCATTTCACGTTCTCACCTTCCCAAATGTACCGAACCAGCAAATGATCCAAGTTCTAATAAAGCGGACTCAACAGGGCTGGTGTGAATGCACCCTGAATCTCTTTGTTGTTTTCCTCCACTTTTTCTTCCTTCCATATTGTACCATTTAAATATGGACATTAATAAAGTCAGGGAGTTGCCACAGAGCTGTGATTTGGCAAAAATTCAGCAACTGAGGTTGAAGCAAAGTTTTATTCTGCACCAGAACCTGGGCTTGCTAGTTAACTGCAGAAACAGAACTTCCCTGAAGTGGAATGTTAATAATTAGGACGCACACGGCGCGGTCTTAGCATGTGAGCTTCCAACCTTCTGCTGCGGTGATGTTGACGCTGTAAGAATGGCTTCCAGAGAGAATTTCCAGCCTTTGGAACCTCAGCAAAAGGGGTTTCCAAATCAGCACATTGCTTCGAAAATAACTTCTTCAAAATGAACGAGTTTGTCGTCGGAGGACGGCAACCAGAGCTGCTGGGGTAGTCGAACATAATCATATTTTGAAGCTCATAACAGACTACAAGAGATTCAACTGAGTAAACATTTATTTGAAGTGTGGATTAGCCTTGGGAAGACGTTCAAACCTGCAGTGTTGTCGTTTCATCATGTGTGTGTTGCAGGAATCCTTGGAGGGAAGAGTAGTTGGATATTACGAAGCGCCAGCAGCACAGCGCTGTGAAACAGCAAGCCAAGCAAAGCTTTCTGCTCCCCGTCCTCTGCTGTGATAATTAGGCCCACCGTGTCAGCAGACGGATAGTCAGAGAGCATGTCTCTAATAGATACTGACGGAGGACTTAAATTAAAAACCCCGGCCCTTACTGTGTGCTCATTGGATTACATGCATTATGCAGCGGCCTATTACAGCCTGACCGCAGGTGGGACCACTCACTTCTCCTTTTAAATATTAGCATTTCATTTCCCTCAGAGTTGTTGAGCAGTGCTGGAGCTCTCTCTCTCAACCATTTCTCCACCTACGACTTCATCCGATTTCTTTATATTAATCAATGGCTTAGCTTAATGGTGGTAAAATTGTCTAATATTTTCAAATAGTTTGCATATTTCAGTATTCTAGGCTGATTTCAAACCATTTTTTATTTTTCTATTGGATTTGGGATTGTTTGTTGCTGATGTCTTTGTATGAAGCACACAAATAATGCAGTGACTATTGAAAACAAATGTTTCTTATGGGCTTGTGGTTCTGTTAACAACTCAGTCAACTACTGAGGATATTAACAGGACTATGGAGAATTTGACAGCAGACTGAGGAGGTAATTCAGCCCTTTGATTCAGGTGTGTTGGACCAGAACACATCTGGAGTTGAAGACCATCTGTAATAGGAATTTATGACTGAAGAGAAAAGAAACATCAACCAACACAAGAAAGACTCAAAATTGAAGAGATAAGATTCAAAGTTCACTACCAACTTCCAACTCTGTTTAAACCATGGATGTTTAAAAAAATCAAAACAAGATCAAGCAAATAAATTACTCTTTTTATTTATTTATTTTTTCTTATTTTGTAAGAAAGGTATCTTACTCAAAAAGAATGTTGCATGTTATCTGTATTCAAAGAAAAGCATCTAGTTTTCCCATTTTTGGGGTTCAGTTTCTTAAATTAATTCTCAGCATAAGAACAGCATTTGGATCACTTTCTTTCAAAACACCAGCTGTTCCAGGCTTAATGAATTGGATAAAAGCTGATTTGGGAGCAGAAATGTCAGCTTTTCAGTAAAAGTCTCAGACTAGATGCAGTTCTGCTTGTTTTAAAGGCTTGGTTATAAAACGGTGAATACTTCGTATCATACTTAACTTTTTCCATCTGAAAATAATTTAACCCTGATTACAAATACAAAGTCTCAGTTTGAATCGACTACGTGTGCTGGATGGGTCAGATTTGGATCATTCTTAAATTGCAGCTGGTGGGGCTGCACAAAGCCATTCTAAGGGCCACAAAGGGACCCCAGGCTACAGTTTGGATACCGTTGGTCTAAACCTTTTAAAAATTCTCTTAAAGACTAAGCAATCACATCCTAATTATAATCTGAATATATACATGTAATTCATATCAGACATTAGTGATCAGAGCAATGTTTGGGTTGAGCTATAATGCTGCTCTGCTGAACCCAGGTTCGCATTTTGGAGAGTAAAAATAGAAAATTGCATGACTGGGTCTCAAAATATGTTGAGTCCCTGAAGTACTCAAAGGGCAATAAATAGTCAAGATTTGTTTTAAATCAAAACTCAGGCTCAACCATCAAACATGTGCAGCCCCAGTTTATAGCTGGCATAAAAATAAATCTGTTCCCCTGACTACAAGTGATAGCATCTCAGTCTTTAGCTCCATATCAATATTCGTACACACACTTTCTGTTTGTCAAAAGTCAGTTCAAAGTTCTGTTTAACCAGAAGAGGCTGTGATTTTCAACTCTGCCAGAAGCAAGAAAAATAATCACACTGCGCGTTGGCTCTAAGGAGGAAGAAATCTGCTTCCAGGCCAGTAGGATCTTGTGGACAAAAACAGTCAGAGCAATCTGACATCCAGCTGGAAATGTTTACAATCCCAAATGTTGAGGGGCATGCAAGCAAATTTACTCTGTTTATGTGATGGACATGAGCTGTGTCGGCAGACGGTGCGGCCCAAGACTCCGTTGTATTCATTCCATCTTAGGCCAACTCTGAACACAAGTCTGAAGAGCCTGGTCATCACACTGCCACCAGTGGTTCCTCATTCCATCCTGACCTTTCTGTGACCTCTATTAGATTCAGTGGCAACTGATGAGCTGCTATAAGAAATAAGAAGTTCAATAAAACTTCTCTGATTAATTTTGTGTCATAACCAGAACTGGATCAGAAGTCCACATCCTATTTGATATCCAGTCCCCAATGATGTCACTCCTTTTCCTTGACAATGTACTATCCTATTTCTAGATTTAGAATCCCTTGAATCCATTTCTGTTTAAAGGGGCAGTATTATGTAAAGTTTGAGAAATCCTTTAATCTCCATGGGAACTACTCAGCTCTGCAAAATGCCTGGATAGACCTAGCTCTCTGTCTTCAAGATGAAGCTTCTGCTTAGAGCTGCAGTTTCCACCTCCACGACTCCCCCACTCAGCTCCTTCAGACTAGCTGTCAGCAATTAGCAAACACCTGGTGGAACTGTGGATCTGCTGAGCTCATTATAGGAACTACTTCTTAGTGAAACTTTGGTAAAAACATTGTTAAAGGGTTAATAGAGGAGCCATGTTGTGATGACTTCCTGAATGTTTAAAGCAGATATTGCTGATGTTGTGATATCAGCAATATATGTTGATATCACAACCATTCTCTTTTATATTGGATAATTTAATTTTACATTATTGCCACCATAGGAGCCACATTTTAAAACAATGTTTTACAAACAAGAGGTGATTAGTCCAGTTTTTTTTCCTTTTGTTGAACTTTTAGAAATCACAGCAGCTGCAGTGTACCACAGTGAAGGCATAATAATGCTAAAAAAAACAGGGCAAGAGCAGCTCAGAATCACTCGTATTCTTCTCTTTTTCTCACTCTCTCTTTGTCAGCAGAGCTTTGTGAACGGAAGTGTTTCACTATTTAAAAAATCTGTTGTGGAGCCTCCTTCGTTGCGTTGCTTAGAAAACATCTGGGATCTCCTTGTTCTGCTTCTTATGGAAGCCATCAGGACCATCCAAATCATCATAACCTTATGTTATTTTATTCAAAATACTAGGGGGAGTTTTGGAGTTGACAGGGTTTCTATATTCTATTTTTTATTCATAGTTGTATAATAAACATGTCGCTACAAACACTTTGTTCTCTGACATCATACCATTTGATGTGCCAGGATCACAAGCCGCGAGTTCTTTCAGACGCTGCAGAATAAAAGCGACGCTGGAGCCAGCACTGAACTCTGTCATCGTTCTGATGCAGCCAGTTCTTCCAAATGCACTGAGAGTTTTAAATATGAGGAACAGCATGCTGTGCCATCCTCAGTATGTTAACATCTGCATCAGATTCTGCTGATTTGGTTCTCAGATAAATGAGACAAACTTGGGGTGAATTTGAATAGAACTGGACTGAGTTCAAGTGGAATGGCAGGTAGAGCTGCAGCCTTAATGCACTGGGCTTTTCTGGAGTATTCTTGTTTCTTCTGTATGTCTTTGTTTTTCTTGTGATGGACTGGTGTTTTGTCCAGGGTATGGAGCACCTTTCATGAAACTTCACATGAAACTCTGGAAGTAGTTGTAGAAAATGAACAGATGAACTGAACTGAATTATCTGGGAACATTTTAGAACTAAAACATGAACCAACTGCAGTCGTCCCCGGCAGTCTGAAACAAAATCCATTGAGAAGCTTCAGCTCGGTCAAAGTTCTGCAGCTAAGAGGAAACGTCACATCAGACCCATATCTTGCTTCCTTGACCTTTTAGAATAGACTTTAAGCTTCCTATTGCTGGTGGTGGTCAAACGTTTTGTCACATAGGCCCAAATCATCAATAATTATTTAAAGCAGATTTGGGTGAACTAAAATCTGCTTTTAAGGAAAGTCACCAGACAGTTGGGCTGTTTAATATAAAATTTAAGAGAAAGTAAAAAAATCGCTATTGCAACTGTAAGAACATTTTAATCTTTTGATAATTATATTAACTTAATGAGAAATAAAAACTATCTGTCTGCATCAATTTGTGCTGGTGCACAAAAATAACCCGGAGGTCACTTGTGGCCCCGGGGCCAAACTTCTCACATTCCTGGATTACAAACTTCCTCTGTAATTCTGGGGTGTAAAAAAGTGCTTGCCCTCCTGATTTCCTATTTTGTCCACGATTGTCACACTTCAGTGTTTCAGAACATCAAACCAATTTAAATCTTAGTCAAACATAACACAAGTAAACACAAAATGTAGTTTAAAATGATAAAACTCCAAACCTACATGACAGCCTGTGTGGAAAAAGTATAACTGATTTAAAATATTTGAAGAAGAAAAGAAAATCTTTTATTATAGGGGGGGGATGATGTGTTTATTTGCTCTATAAATTCTGTTTGCTTCATTATTCATCATCCCTCAGAGTCAGTTTGAGGAATGCTACATGCTAACATATTCCAATCTGCCGCAGACAAATAAAATGAGGCAAAATAAACTTCAGCTTCAACAACAAATAAAGTCTCACAACTCATTTTTTCCATTTAACTGAAAATGTTGTCAAAATTCTCTCATTTATAAATGAAACACTTGAAAATTCACTGAAATCAGACAGAAAGTTACATTTAGGACGCTAAACCAGAAATTCAATCTTCCTTTGCTGTTGATGCTGTCTGGCCCTGTTGATGGGTGTAGAGCTCTGATAATCACAGACATTTTTAGAATCTAAATCCTTGGCCTCATTCATTATAACAGCAAGCTTTTCTTTCCGGATTATGCTGTGCATAGATTCCAGGCTGGTGAGTAATTGTTTAATTTCATATTTCCCCAGCAGTGGCATGTTACAATTAAACTGAAGCAGTGCGCTCGCTCCTCTTTTATTTTCGACAAACAGCAGTAGAGAATGCGTAAGTGCTGCGGCGTCATGTAGTATGTGAGATGAACAAGGCTGGCAGCCAGACGGAGGATGCTAATGGTTCATGTGTCGCCACGGGTGTTGTGAGTGACGACACGCTGCTCTGCATGTGTTCAGAATGATTCATTTTTCATGCATTGTAAATTTAGATTTATTTGTCTGTTAGTCATTTATGGAAGACGTACTGACAAATATCCTCTCTTTACTCCAAAGTCATTAAAAATCCAGCAGCTACGATGTCATCTCATGTCCCCATAGCGGCCACATCTGCTTTTTCCAGTAATTTGCGGACAGTGATCATAAGGGAATCAAAGTGGAGTTTGTATGACTGCAGCTCCTTTATATTTCATGATTCTATCAGGAATTATGAATGGGCTGTTACCCAAAGTACTCAAAGGATTATGTTTGAGTGATTAACTGAGGCCTTAGAACTGTGTCAAAACTAGATTAAATGAAAGAATTAAACATTTCTCCATTTACAGCTTCGTCCCAATCTTCCGTTGATGATTTTCCAGTTAGCACAGCAGAGCATTCAGTCTCAGCTGCAGTCAGATCAGAATGTGTACACCACAAACAAGCATCCCCTTTCACACTGTTAGCTTAGCTGAACAAAACATTTCTCTGAGAGAGACGGGGTTTTTTTATGGGGGCATATTAGAGTCAGTGTATATATAAAACAAAAATGAAAAGTACATTTCTCAAAAAACTCAGAAATTTTTTTGATTAATCTCAGAAATTTGAGGGAAAAAAACTTGGAAATTTCTTTCAAAAGTCATGGCAACCTTCCATCTCCTTCAGACTAGCCAGCAGCAAATGGCAAAAACCTGGTGGACCTGCACATCTGCTGAGCTCATTATAGGAGCTACTTCTCAGTGCAATGCTGGTAAAAACGTTGTTAAAGGGTTAATAGAGGAGCCATGTTGTGATGACTTCCTGAAGATGTAGTGTCAGAGAGCAGGAGACAGAGGCCCAATTTCAAGGCATTAAATTACAAAGTCAAATTTCTTTAAGTCATATTTGATATGTACACTGTGGAAACACAACTTCTGAGTAGAGCAGAGCTTAGCCGAGTGGAGCAGAGCAGACAAAGTCCTAATACAGAAATACAAACTTGTGTGTGTGAATGATTAACCTGTGTGTGTGTGTGTGTGTGTGTGCGTGTGTGTGTGTGTGTGTGTGGGTATGGTGTGTGTGTGTGTGTGTGTGTGTGTGTGTGTGCGTGTGCGCGAGTGTGTGCGTCCGTGCGTGCATGCGTGCATGCGTGTGTGTGTGTGTGCGTGTGTGTGTGTGTGTGTGTGTGTGTGTGTGTGTGTTTCCCAGTAATGTACCACTGACTTTTCCAGGGTGCACTGTTAAAGATGGATGGTAATGGGAACAAAACCCATACTGCACAGATAACATAATGTTTACACCTTTTGTATCATGATGAGTATTTAAGGTCACCTTTCATAAAGAAAAGGAATTTGAAACATGGAGAATTTTCAAGGTGACTATGATGTAATATAATCCAATCCCAGAGTTTTGTTTTTTGTTTTTTCCTAGATGTATGGCACCATGTACAACACAGGAAAGCATGTGTCATTGCGGCCAGACAAAACACATCTGGTGAACATCTCTGGGGGCCCCCTGGGTTACAGCTACCGACTGGAGGAGGTCCGCCTACACTTTGGAAGTGAAGACGCTCTTGGTTCTGAGCATCTCCTAAACGGACAAGGATTTCCTGGAGAGGTGAGATGTAAAACCTGAGCTCTGCTTTTGTATCACAATGACCATTTCTATCAACAAATTACAGTAAAAGCATAAATGTGAACCTTTTGTCGTTGGTCTCCCACTGCTACAACTTACAGTACTTGTCACCAAAACTTTAGGCATAATTTACATCAAAGTATCCCTCACTTTCCCTGCTATATAGACAACATGACTAATCTGACGGTCTTATCCAAACACTATGAAATGAAGATTTGTTAGTCTGAGGCTCTGACACTGAACACACCTGGGTGTTGCAGGTAATCCATGCTGTTTTGCTGTTTGTATGAATTGTTTTGAGAATTGGACTTATTGTTCGCAAATGTCAGAAATGATTTGAAAAATGCACCAAAGTGACTGAGAAAAACTGTAGTATTGCACAGCTGTTAGTGGTATTAAGGCAAAATAGAAGCAACTGAATAACAAGAACTCATATTACAGCAGTAGGCTATAAGAAGAACAGAGTGGTGAGCCTATTTTTACTTAGCCTACCACTACAAATGCTGAGGCACGTAGTGTACAGAAGTCCAGACGTTCTGCAGTCAGTCGCTGCAGACTCCAAACTTCATACAACCTTCAGATTAATTCAAGAGCTGTGAGCAGAGACGGTTTTCTTGACTGAGCACCAAGTGCAATGTAATGCTGGGGTGTGAAGTACACCACTGGACTCTACAGCTGCAGAGACATGTTCAGTGGAATGATGACTGATGTTTGTCAACCCAGTGGATAAAACAGAGCTGCTCTCAGCTGCAGAGTTGAGTGGAAAGAATTCTTACGGTGTTTCTTGCTCACGTTGGCGCATTTCTCGAATCATTTACAACATTTACGAAACAGTAAGTGCATTTCTCAAAACTATTTGTACAAACAGCATAACAGCATGGATTACCTGGAAATCCCAGTTTCTTTCTCAGAATCCTGAGGCCATTCCACAAAATGAAATATCTGTATCAGTCAACATGTTCATGCCTCAGAATGTCAAGGCCCTGCTTCATTGTGTTTGGATGAGAGGGATGCTCTGTTGTAAACTAAAGTTTTGATGACAAGTATTGTAAGTTGTAGTTGTGGGAGATAAATGGCAAGAGGCTGGACAAGATTCACATTTATGTTTTTACTGTAAATTGATGACAGAAGAGGTGATTGTGATACAGAAAGAAAAAGACAGACAGCACTGCAGAGGACAAAGGAAAAAAGTAGAAATGGAAACACAGGACAAACTCCTTAAGGAAGACTGTACATGCAGTGCTGTAGAAATCACAATACAGTTTTTCTGTTCTGCCTCCTAAATCCTCCACCTCCCTCCTCTTCCTCCTCTTCTTCTCTCTGGCTGTTGACTTGTCCGAATCTTTGTCCTTCCATTGTCAGAAATGTAACATCATGTTGTGCTCTGGCTTTATACACCTTATGCTAACCAACTGATGGTTCATGAGATTCAGAAAACTGGCTGATTGTTGGTTGATCTAACACTTCACACATTTCAGAACATTGAAGAAACTCAGGATTCACCTGGAAGCAAGTTATCAGTTCAGGACAGATTTAGAAAAAACACCTAATGGATTTATGTAGAAATATAATTAACATAATAGTCTAGACCTTGTTCAAACATTTTGCATGTAAACATTTATGCAATGAAAATATGCTGAAATATTGTCAAGGTCTAGACTATTCAGCAGAGACCTGTACACAGCAAATTCAGAAGTGTCAGATTTCCAGTGCAAGTGTTGTATGTTAAAACTACAGTGTTAATTCAACAGCATGAGTGATAGTGAGTGTTAGTGCCTACAGCAGGGACTGCAGTTGGCCCCCGGCCTAGACCTACAGGGGATACACATGGGAGTTAGAAGATGACTTCAGGGATACAAGTTTTCTTTATAACATCTAATGAGAACTGTAAAAGAGAGCCCTTTCCTATTGAAAACTGTGTAAGATACCCCAATAGGTTATATAGTAGGGTGCCTGATTGTTGACTCATGGTTGCTAAAAACCTTACCAGACTGACTGATTTTAGTGACATAGTGGGTGTAAAATATTGAATAAAATGTGCCACATGACTGGCTTTATTTTCTCTCTTATATTTAACTTTATGACACACAAAACTACAAATGAATCTTCCTTTACTCTAGGTGCATTCTGGTAAAGCTTGTCACCAACCATCAGTCACTTGGCAACAAAATGACAAACTAGCTAGAGCATTTCTACGGATTACGTTAACATGTTTTGAATTTGTGTTGTTTCATCATTAGTGACCAGTAGCCTGATGTTTCTGTTCTTCTCTTGGTTTGTTGTACTTCATGTCAGACGGACTTCAAAATGACATAGTCGCTCTCTGTGGTGATGAAACTTGTTAGCTTTACTAATGAAAAGTTAAATTATCATGAGCTTCATTATTTGGGCCCGGTCATTAGCCCCGCCCCCCGCTACTGCGTCACATGTTTGCCTGAGGAGCGGAGGCAGCAGTATGGCGTCTTGTGTGGAGCTTATATAACAAGGTAAGTTCCATGTTAAAATGATCATGTTTTTGACTATTTTGTATGGAGGCATTATTTTTCCGTTTACACAAGACTATCGATTCATATACATAGTTCGCTAAACGTACGTTTATTTGCTTGGATATCACGGTATATACGACTGTTTATTATCTTAACCAAACATTAAAACTGTCAGGAGAATCTGGAGGCCATTTGAGTTAACATTATTTAGCTGCGGAGGTCGTTTTCTTTAAATTTCTGGCTGTAGACTGCAAAATGGGGGAGTGACTGTGCTGGACCATTGGCTTGATCTATGCCACAGGTGTCAAACTCCAGTCCTGGAGGGTCACTGCTCTGCAACATTTAGATGTGCCGCTGCTGCACCACACCTGAATAGAATAATTAGCAGGACTCTGGAGAACATATCTACACAGTGAGGAGGCAATTGAGCCATTTGACTCTGGTGTATTGTACCTGTGGCACATCTAAAATCTGCCAAAATGTTTTTTCTTTGTCAGTGTGTCATGTTGGTGACTGAAGCCTGTTATGATGACTTCAACTCATTTCTTCAGACAGGTTGGCACGACTTTTAATACTGTCCAAAAATGTTTCTATAAGCTGACTAATTTCTTTAGTAATTATTTCTGACTTTTTTATGCTTTATCTTGTAAACCAGGTGGGTAGAGTAATTTGAATAAATATGACGGTGACACACACAGGTGAGTCTGATTTGTTTTGCTCACACTTCTTTTTAAAATATTTATTTATTATCCTAATATTTCTGCTATATGTCTTGTTTTTCCTTCCAGGCTGGAAGTCTTCATGATGGCGAAAACAAGAGCAGCACCAAAGACACTTCACCATCAGTGATCACAAGACCATCCATGGCCGCTTCCAATGAACTTTCAAAGCACACTTCACCTTCAGTCCAAAGTACCATGAATGATTGACCTTTGTTGTATATTGCTGTCAGTGCTGTTTGATGTTTTGAAATAAAAGTAGATTACATGCTGCAACTGGTGCTGGTGTTTTTGTAGCCTCTAATGTGGCATCTAATGTCTTTTAAAATGAATTTGGGGATTATTGATGGCCAATAGTTTCTGGGGAAAAAAGGTTTTAATTGCTCTAGTGGCTTTTATTTGGTAGTAAATTGTCAAAAAAAAAGTGAATAATAAGAGAAGGGGAAGACCGGGAAGCAAACCCACGACAGCCGCATTGAAAACTAGAGCCTCCATATGTGGGTTGTGCTTAACCCCTGCACCACCACAGCACACCCTGCCAGTAGTATTTCAAAACTCAGATTTATATGTTAATTTAAACTTTACACCGTTCTGTGTTGGATTAACACGTTCATAGTGTTAACTTTTGACAATGTACACTAGTGTTGGGTAGATTAACACTAAAGTGTGTTTAATTTCATCTACTGTGAGTGATGATTCAACTCTATCACAAATAACACTTTCAAAAGTCTAACTTCTACACCATTCAGAGTGGACCAATATAGACACTTTCAAAGTGTTGAATTTAACTCTGTAGGAGTTGATGGAACACTTCCAAATTTGCTGTGTATGATACATTTTAATCAATATGACAAAAACAATTGAAAATGTAGGAAAAAGCAGAGAATTGCGCGTAGTGACCTGTATGATGTACAGAAGCATTTGCGCTTGCTCAGAGGAACAGGAAACTGCTTCTTTGATGTGAACAAGAGACACATTGATTTGAAGACTGAACAAGTCGCTTTGAAAGTTTCAGTTCTGTTCTGAGAAACGAACCAAAGTGACTGAGGAAATCTGATGCTTCAGCCCAAGTTTTGGACAACACACTCGTACCCTTTACAGAACACCTTCCTTCACAGAATAGTTGACATTGTTATAGCTGCAGAGGGAGGCATCATACTAAACCAAATGGATTAGCTGTGAGATTCCTTTAAGTTAATACGTACATAACAGGAGACCAGCAGATACATTTGACAATATATTAGAGGTAGAAATATTCATTTAAAAATCCATCCTATTCAGGTAGTCCTTATTTTGTTGCACATACGTACCATTGCCAGTGCAAAAAAGCCAGGCCGCAGTAATCTAATAAAAACATATCAACTCAGGCCATTATGGGCCCAGAGGAAGAGGAAAGGCCAACGGCATCACCCCGGTCTGCTATGTGGAATCATTTTAGGTTTTGTAAATGTTCACGTTTTGTTGAACATGTTCAATATGCTGCTCTCTGACTTTGCTCTTTCTATTGTGCCAATAAAGCTCTGCTTTAAATATGTGGAAAGCTGCAGTGAGCACAACTTCTGTACAAAAATGAAAGAGCCCTGGGTTTATTCCTGCCATCAACCGACTAGCAAGGAATGCAAAACAGGCAGCAACATATAAAACAACATCAGTATTGTTGTTAACTTGATAAATATAATAAACTAGCATGGAGGAACTAATCATTTATCCAACATTATCTGAATGCAGCAGCAACGCCACACAACTTACACAGCTTGTTAGGAAGAAACAAACTGTTGCCTTTTGACTCTGGCTAATTGCTGAACATGACGCAGATCATGCTCAACAACAGGCTTCCAGTTGATGATCAGATCCAAAGGTGTAAGCGGCGTTAGCATGGGTACGCTTATAGTGCATCTAAATATGCCTTGGAAAGTCACATTATCACATCTTAACCAATTAAATGAGTGTAGGGACATGCACTGGACATGTCCCACATGTCCAGCCTGCATCATCCCCAGTGGATGGAGCAACCAGTTTGAAAAGAGAATTTACCTGCTAGGCTGACCCATACAATAACTGTCCACAATCACACTTATTTGAAAAGCTGTAAATCGATTATTTAATAGTCACGTGAGACATTTCCAATTTGCTTAACAAAGTAGAAAAGAAGAGATGCTGAAAACATTCAGTCTTAGTTTTGCTTCCAGTGCTTGTGTTTAAATCATATGGCTCCTCTTCTCTTTGTTTGTCTCTTTCAGGTCCAACTGATCCACTATAATCAAGATCTGTATGCTAACTACAGTGAGGCAGCTAAGAGTCCTCACGGCATTGCTGTGGTCTCCATCTTCATTAAGGTTTGATTGTCCTCTGAAAGCTAGCATAGTGCAGTCTGACTAGATTCCGGCAATAAAAAGGCCTGATCATGATCAGAAAATAATAAGAATCAAGCATGACAGTGAATCATTGAGTAACATGTAGTGCATTATAGTTAAAATACTGTGGGAGCAAAAATATAACCACCAGAGACTAGCATGGCTGTAAATAATGACATTCTAAGTGTAGAAGATTAAGTTACTATGAAGGTTGATCACTTATCAAGCAAAGAGATCTGCAGAATAGCAGTCTCTACTCAGTTTTTTGACTAACATGTTAAAAACAAAGTGTAATTTGTGAATAATGGATTGTAACAATCCAAATTGCAGCAAAAAGAAAAAAAAAACGTTTGTTTGTGTTGCAGCTCGGTTTCTTGTTAATATTTGATGTTTGTTTCTTCCATTTCAGCTCTCAGAAAACTCCAACGCCTTCCTCAACCGTATGCTCAACAGAGACACCATAACCAGAATCAACTACAAACGTAAGACAAACTGAACAGATAAACTGAACAGACAAATTGAACAGAGCTTTCTGGTTGCTTGTCTGAACCAAATCTAAACACACTCTATTTTTGTCTGGATTGATCTTTTCTTCATGAGCAAAACACCATTTACTTTAGGGAAGATGGTGCTTTGTCATTTTCTTTTTACTTTTTGTCCACACTTAAAAGTTTCAGATCCGTTAACACGTTAATATCAAAGACAACCAGATGAAATGCAAGACTCCATTTTAAAATCATGCTTTTATTAATTAAAGGGGAAGTACTAGGTAAAATCAACTTTTCTTTAGCTTTAATGTTATTCCCTCATCAAAAACATACCTGGAGTGTTGTGGTCTGCTTTATATTAATTTTAGAATTTATTCTATGTATGATATTTTATCCTGCTGTGTTTTTGTACTGTCTTTTAAACTGTTTAATGTTGTTAATGGCTCCTCTGGCGTTGCAGATTAACTAAGGCTATGACTGCCATCGTGTTCTGTAGTTGCTCATATTTGCTTATATTAAGCTCTTCTCCATTCAAAGAAAGAAGACAAAAGTTTTGTGCTAGTTTGAGATGGAGGCAGATGATCCACTGAACGGTTCTCAAGAAGAGAACTGCTACTCAGTAACTGTGGAGACTAATAAAAATTTCAGATTCCTGTTGAATTACATTGAATGTGGCAGAATTTCAAATGTGATGTTTAATCATATAAACAGAGTGATGGATGTTAATTCCAGCCTGAGGTGGGACCGTGTCATAAAAATACCCAGAACACAAAGATGACTCACTGAATGAAGCGGCAGCAGAACACACCAGATTTGTGTGAGATCAAAGATTTTGTTCTTGACAAGTAAAGAATTTATTTTAGCTTTATAATCAGTACCCACTAAATTGGCCTCGTCATGCACGTATTTATGTTTTACTATTTTTATAAGCGAGAGATGCATTTTGCTTATAATTGTAAAACTCTTTTATTACCGAATAAAAGTTGTACTTTGAGGAACAAATATCGGAGTTTTTTTTTTTTTTTATCACCATGAATTAATGAAAATGGCAATAATCCCTCTGTCTCAAAGCTTTCATTTGGAATAAAATATCTTACATTTGTTTGAAGGATCTATTTATTCATAGCAGAAAAACCGTGCCATCAAGTATTCCTAGGTTTGTCGCATTTTGTGACATTACAACAACAAACAAGTGCATGTTGTCAGGCTTTCATTTATTAGCCCAAAAAAGAAGTAGCGCAAATAGAAATTTGAAAATGGTGGTGTAATTTGATTTCAACTAATGCATATAAATAACATTTATTGCACCCAACTGCCCCAAAATGTAATTTATTAGTGAATAGACTCTGTGTCTTTTAACCTCAGCATAAAAGTAGATGTTCTGTGAATTCCTCAGAGGTTTGTTGCTGAACATTAGAAAACATCCAGCATCATGGAAATGCTGCTTGTCTTGGCAGACGGGTCGGGGAGGAAGCAGTGGAGATTTTAAAGCAGGGTTAGGTTCTCAAACATCTGCCACAACTCTGATCAGTCCTTCATCTGGACACCTGCTGGCCTACCAGACATAGACGTCCATCGGCGCTTTAATCAGAGAAGTAGAAGAGATGGACAGTAGCTCTGGAGGAGCTGCAGTGGTCCAAAGCTCAGAACCACCATTACTTATTTACGCCAATATCTGACCTAAACAAAGCCATTGTTGTAAAATTGACTTTTTGCATCACTTTATTATGTTATTCCCTCTTTTAAAAAAACCATACCTGGAGTGTTGCTTTGATTCTTTCATGCAAGTTTGAGAAATCCTTTAGTCTCCATGGCAACCATTCAGCTGTGCAAAACGCCTGGGTGGACATAGCTCTGCCTTTGAGATGCAGCTCCTCCTCTGAGCTGCAGTTTCTGAGCTCACAGAGCAGCAATAAACAAAGTACTGACTTGAGATCTGAATATAGATGCAAAACATCTTGATCAAAATTGGCATTTTCTCTTCAATTCACATGTATTCACTGTTCTGAATTGGTCTGTCACATACAATACCATTAAAAACACAGGCATGTATTTTTAACAAAGCTTCATATGATTGATAATTAAAGCTGGTAAGAGTCACATCCACAGATGTGTCATTGTTTTCTCTCTGCTATCAGCGCTTCAGGAAGAAGCTTCAACAGAACATCTTCTCACACCAAGCTCTATGCTTTCTCCCCTTTCTTCAGATGATGCATTCCTACTAATGGGCCTGAACATAGCTGACCTTTACCCTGACACCATCCGCTACATCACCTATGAGGGCTCCATCACCATCCCTCCCTGCTACGAGACCTCCACATGGATCCTCATCAACAAGCCAGTTTATGTGACACAGATGCAGGTAGTTAAAAGAGGGATGAATACGTAACACCAGGCTACATGCATTCTAGCAGGAACATCATGTCTAATTATTGGTACTGGCAGGAGCTCCAACATGTCTGAATTATAAGTTAGCTTCTCAAAAAGACAAAAAGAAAACATCTTTACTCCCTCAGAACAGATAGAGTTCTATAACTGCAGAAAAGAACAAACTGGTTCTCAGAACCAGATAAAGTGATGAGTGGAACCTGCTTTTTACCACTTAATTCAAAGAAAAATCTCTGCCTTCATTTATTAGTTCATATAAAAATCACAATCTGCATACAGGTTTCATGACGGCGCTATAAATCTCCTCGCCATTGTGAAGTAGTTGCTCCAGGCCCTGAAAGCCTTTTCATGTTGCTTCAGACAGGGACTGGGTGTTACGGTGTTCCGGTCCAGAACGCACTTATCTGGAGGAAAGCGGCTCACACACACACACACACACACACGCACACGCACACACACACACACACACACTGCAGCCTCTCCACCGGACTCAGCACTGGGTGGAAGATGTCGCCTGAGCAACTAACTCTGTCTTTTGCTGAGGAACTTTGTGCTAGTTATTCGTTTTACCATTTCTTTGCGCTATGACCAGCCTGAGGTCAACATTAAACGAAAGTATAATTAAAACTATTATTCTTACTGTTGTTATCAACATGTTTACATCCTCATCATTACTGTGATTTGTCATGGCTTTTTGCCACTCATTTAAGGTAAAGTAAGGTCATTTTATTTATATAGCATATTTTCAGCAACAAGGTAGTTCAAAGTGCTTTACATGAATTAGAAGAAAATACAAACAAAACAAAAGAAAAGCTAAAAGTACTCCACAATTTATAAAGTAATAGTAGTTTCTCTGGATGAACTAATAGAAAAGAAAAGTAAAAGTGTAAAACTACAGTACATATTGGTAATCCATAATTTATAAACGAGTAGGCTTTTCTCTGGATTCTTGTTCCTATCAAACTAGATGTTTCTAAGCTTGTTCTAGTTTTTTTGTTTGTTTTTTTTAACTAACAGGAGTGTCTTTAGGTCTTGCTCCGATATTAAAAGTTTATTGCTAAATGTTGATCTATGGTAAGGAGTAATTTCTCTAGATAAACTAACAGAAGTTTCTCTTGAAGTTTGCTGTAATTTCTGCTCTGGGTATCAAACTAAATGTTTATGCTATGGGTTGCTAAGCAAGTAGTAATTTTACTACATCATCTATTTTATAATACTTATTAATTATCATTAATAATATCTAATTTGGTGTGGTTCACATTGCGCAGCACATTTTCTACATGTTAGAGTGCTGCTTACCTCTGTAGCCTGGTCAGAAACGGACTGAGCTGTGGGTTTGTCCTGCAGATGCACTCCCTGCGCCTCCTCAGCCAGAACGAACCGTACAAAATCTTCCTGAGCATGAGTGACAACACCCGGCCAGCCCAGCCTCTGCTGCAGCGCTGCATCCGAACCAACATCAACTTCAACAAGCAGGGCCGCGACTGCCCCAACAACCGTGCCCTGCGCCCACAGTACAGAGGTGAGCCGACCACTGCTGTCAAGAGAAGGGCTCAGTTCCGCTGGAAGTGATTGCCGTGTTATATATAACATCACGTTCTTTTCTCGCTTCTCATTCTTCAGAGCTGATCAGGGGAGCCGTTACATGCCAAAAGTGGAGATATTTTTAAGTTGTTCCTATCTGGACTGTCAAATCCATTGAGTGCACAGTTAAAAATAATCAGGAAACTTTTGGTCAAAGTCAGCAAATCACTGTTCAAACTTTGGACAGTGGAACGTCCCATAGTTAACAGAGACTACAGACATGAGTGATCAGCAAAAATGACTGAGACACTAAAGGTTCTGGCAGAACTCTGTTACTCTGATGGTATTAATCAGGCTATTACTATTACTATTTACATCTTCATACCAAAGCTCATCTTTATCTCTGCCTAAATAAATGTATATATATTACTATATAAGCTAAAAGCAGTAGAATGAGCTGAACACTGTCACCCTGCCAGTTACTTACACTGAACACACAGGAATGGAGTTGTACTTACTCTGCAAAAACACAATCTTACCGAGTATTTTTGTTCTAATGTCTTAGAACTCTTGAAATATGAGAAAACTATCTTACAAGTAACTTTCCAACAAGACATAAGAGCTTGTTCTAAGTCAGGAATTCCATAATAATGATAAAAAGTATTAGTTCCTCTGACAGATTATTTCACTAACCTGGGAAAATGTCTTGTGTAAGTACAAAAAAAATCTGTCAGTGGAACTAATACTTTGTCATCTATATTAGGGAATTATTTACTTAAAACAGGCTCTTTTATCTTGTTGGAAAGTTAGTTTTTCATTTTTCAAGTGAACAAATATATTTGTATGAGAAACTAAACCAAAAATACTTGGTAAGATTTTGTGTTTTTGCCGTGTAGGAAGGTTTTGGCCATAGTAAACTATTTATTTGCCCTGAGATCTACCTATTTTAGTAAAAAAAAATAAAATAAAAAAAAGAAAGAAAGAAAGAAAGAAAGAAAGAAAGAAAGAAAGAAAGAAAGAAAGAAAGAAAGAACAAAGTTCTACCTGTATGTCCACTTGGTAGTGACTGTTACATCTAGAACATGTTGTTGTTTTGATTCTGTAATACAGATTTAAGCAAAAGCCTACAATAAATGATTTAATAGAGCTAATTAAGCCCTTTCCACACATGATATTATATCTTGTGGTTATTTTGTTATTTACAGAGAGCACTGTAAGCAGAATTTAGCTGCTTATTTTATTCAACTATGTGCTGTACAGACACGGCACCGTTAGCTTGCCAACTGCAGTCTCAAAGCAGCGTTACCTTATTAACAGTCAAGGCTGGTGAGTGACGAATCATAGCTCTATCTGCCAATCCAGTGGATGAGTCTGGTTTTAGCAGTTGCCAGGAGAAGTGCTCTTGTCTGACTGCACTGTGTGGAGGGTTTGGTCTGGTGCGGTGGAGCTGATGGTGTGGGGCCAGTTTGGAGAGGTTGGGCTCGGCCCTTTAACCACAGTGAAAGGAGTTTCATCAAACTGAGGTGTTTCAGATAATTCCATGGTCCTCAGCATGACCGCCTGCCTATTCACAAAGTGAGGTTCAGAAAGGCATGACTTGTGCTGGCTGGCTACAGATTAAGCAAGTACCTTATAAAAACTGGAATTTTTATTTGTTAAAACTTTCTCCAGCTACATTTCCATTGACCATCTAATTGCACAATTTGAAAGAAATTTGTTTAATGGAAACAACTTTTGAAAAAATTCTCACTTTTTGATGAAAGGTTTTGACGCTGGGATGAGGTGGGGGGTTTTGGCCGCACTGAAATTGGTTTATTTCACAAAACTGCAATGGAAACACCTTTTTAGCATCACATGAGTCACATGATCCATCACCAGATGTTTCCACTGGTGCCAAGCACGAAAAAGGCGACAGGAAGTAGTAGGAGGATGATGGCATGGCATGTTTATTAATAACTTATCGCATGAGTGATTTTAATTGCATTTCTTATTTAATGAAAATATAGCAATTACAACATTGTGTTTTCTCAACATTTTCGTAATACTGACATTTGTAGACAGCAACTATGTCTTGATGGCATAATAAGAGACAATCTGTGTAAATCATTATCTCCATTGCCTCTTCCCTGTGGTACTACTGACTTCTGCAGACATTACTCCTGGTCAGTCAACCAATGAGAGCGCTGTCAATCATACCTGTGTACACCATGCTCACACCCTTCCTATTCTTCCCAGCATCTATTACATTGTAAACGCGCCACACAGTTGCAGGACAACAGAGTCATTTCACTAGTAGCTTAGGCTAACCTGAATAACATTCCTTTTGACACAGTGGCTTCACTTATCTGTTGTCTTTAAACCACTTTGTAAATTTCAACCCTATACAACTTTTTCCTTCCGTCGCTTCCATTTTCTGTTTTATTCCGCCAAGAGCGTTCTGTTCTTATGGTAAGCCATTAGTATCAAAAATGAGATGTATATTAACATTGTGTTCTAAACCATAAAAAGCAGAATGCGCCGTCTTTTACTCGTAAACATGTTGTGAATGAGAGTGTGCAGAGGAGTAAATACGTAGCATATGATCGTAAAAAACGTGAAGGGGTGTTTTGTGTATATTTGCCCCTGTTGCTCTGCTTCTGTCTCAGTCACACTAACATTTAACTCATGTTACCTGTAAGAAAATATCAGTAACCTTTAACCTATTTAAAAAGATATAGCATTTGGTTACACATACACAACCTATAGAAAGACGAGTTTTATGTTGTCAACTGTATTTTCTTTTTTGTTTATTATTATTATTATTTTTGACTTTTACTATCACTTACCTTATTATGTTTTGGTAGTTTTACTTTTAAATGATAAGTTAAACATAATGACATGAGATGATGGTGACTGGGTGGCGTTGCCGCGGTCACCACGCCGCAACTTCCGCTGCTGCTTCCAGCTCTTCTTTTCTTTTTTTTTTTGCTTTCGTCTTTGAAGTTTCTCTTTCAGTTCTCTTCCGAACTGCAAGTTCACTCTGCATTCATTTCTCTTTTCTTCTCTGTTGTTTCCATTATGCAGTGAATCAGTGGCTCCTGAAGTAAGCTCTGCAGCGGTGGCACCGACCAGTGCAGCTCCAAAGGGCGGCGGGGCAGGACTCCTTCCTGTCTGCTTCACTGGAAAAACTGTTTGAGCGGAAAAAACTGCAGACGAACTGAATGGAAGACTCAACAACTGGACTTCTTCACAGAAAGCTTTACTGAACTAACATTAGCTAAGCTCACCTAACCCAAGTCCAAACTGTGCAGGCCTCCTACTACACATCCACAATGTAACACAGCTCATTACGGCCAGCACAGCAGTGATGCAGTTCAGGTCAAAACGTAATATAAATCATAAGGCTCCTGATGTCTGCACTCTGTATGTTCTTATTTGTTGTTTTAAAGCTACAAAGAATGTTTTTTTCTGCCTGGTCTGTCAGATGGATGTAATGTAAAGACAGGAATGTGTGGCGCCTTCCCTCCGATCCAGGCTTCAGAAAGTAAATATCAGAACCGCCATCGCTCACTGAAAGAGTTTACAGTTCTACTGAAGGCCCGTACGCCTGGCAATAAAGAAAACGAAGCTGCAGTGTGGAAGGAATGAAAAATATCCTGCTCATTATATGAAGTAAAAAGGAGAAAATCTCATTTTATAGGAGAATGTCAGTTTCACATGCATTTCATTGTGTTAACATTATGTTCTATACCAAAACTGGAAAAAAAATGCTTTAGACTTTGAAATGTAGTGATTGAAAAGTTTCTTGTGTAAAAAATGGTTTTACAAGATTAAAATAATGTTTTAAAGGCTTGATGAATGTTCTGTGTTTAATGAATCTGAATAAGTGGTATCTTTTTTTTCCATGACTTTTTCTCCTTCATGACGAAGTCACATTCAGTGTCTTACAAATCAAGAGGCTTTTCATACGACTTCATAATGAAAATCATCTTATCTCTATAAAGCTGTTGTTGGATTATTCAAGCCTAACCTCAAGTGTACAAAAACATTATTCATTATTCATGGGTTATTCTTTATTAAATAAAGATGAAGCCAGCCAAAATAGGAACCATGTGAGTGGAATAATGAACACACTCTGTGGTTTAGTTGTAGAAGAACGTCTCCCTGGCTGCTTTCTGTCCCAACTCATCACCTCTTCATTGTTTGTAAAGGAGTTTCAGTCTACTCTTCATGAAACATGACTTCATTACTTCTGGAACTTTTACAGGTGAGCTTCAAATGGCTTCACCTTTGAATCTGGACTACTTTGGTTTATGGATAACTTTGCTTTCCATTCAATGTCTGCAGAGTTCCAGGTCCAGTAACATCACAACCAGCTCAGATCATCCTGTATTGTACATGCTTTTCTCCAGACACATTAGAGTCAAACGTCCACTTCGGCCTCACCTGTCCAAAGGGGAGTCCTTCAAAAGTCACCGGCTTCATCTTAGTCCAGATATAGAAGTAGAATTAAGCTGTATTCACACCAGGAAAGTCCTTGTTAGATCCAGTTTGCATTCAAATTGTGCTTTTCTGTAGGCAGACTATAATTTATAAATGAAGCAGCTGACAGCTGTTGCTCCCTTTGGACTGAGATGACCCTGAATGATGACATGGTGCCAGCTCCCATTACTCCAACAGTATCAGCTTATTGTTAGCGACACACAACAGGATGCTGATGGAGTTCCTCTCACCAAACTCTTCATTCCTGAACTTCCTGGAGGAATTTTTTCTCAGCATGGAGATGAAAAGTAAGCAACCACCTGCCACAAACTCAGATGACCTTCTGGCCTCTTCAGGCCTCTCAAGCCTCTCGAGCCTCATCACATTTTGTCCTGTTACAATAATTTTTTCTTTATCAATATTTTTACCTTACAAATCAGAAAGTGTGAGATGGATTCAGGCCTCCTGAGTCTGCACTTTGTAGAGCTGTCTTTCCCAGCAGCTCAAACTGCAAATTGTTGAGGTTTGTCTCTAAGCACTCTGAACATCTGGATTCTCTTTTGTGAAAAAAAAAAAAAAAAAAAAAAAAAAAGCTCAAGTCTAGCCAGAAGTCAAGTCAAGTCTTGCTACAACTTCTTAATTGGATTTCTTCTGGACTTTGACTGGACCAGTCAAACTCAGAAATTTTCATTTTGGGCCAAATCAAAAATCTGACTGTCCTTAAACGGCCGGTTGTGTCAGAATGTATTGATAAAACCTATTAAACTATTAAAATATGAATATATATATGTTTGATTCAGCATTCAATAGGTGTTGCTTAAAATAAAATAAAAAAATCACTGATCAATCCCTCCAGGATTTGCATTAAATCAGAAAAAGTGGAGATCTGTTGATTTTGTGTGAATTTTGCAAATTTGTGGAAAAACTGGAGGGACTTATTGATGTATTTTGGAGCGAGGGCCACATAGAAAACTATGGAGGGCCAGATTTGGCCCCTGGGCCTTGAGTTTGACACATGTGGTGTAGATGTTTGTTTAGGGTTGTTCTCCTGCTGAAATCTAAATGTCCACCTTTACCTCTTAGCTCCACCCATCTTCCCATGAGAACAGTTTCCCCTCCACAGGACTCTGCTGCCACCATGTGGACGGTGTTTTCATGTTAAAGTGCAGTGTTAGTTCTCCGCCACACTAACTGTTTTGCACATAAACCAGAAAGTTTCATTTTATTTTCCTCTGAGCAGAACCCTTTCTCCCACATTTCCAAATCAATCTTCTTGATTTCATTGACAGCAGATTTGTGCGGTTGCGGTCTCTATCCAGTCAGCTGTCTCCTGTCTGAGCTGCTGATCTCTGCAGCTCCTCCAGAGTTACCTCTTGGCTGCTCCTCTAATCAATGCGATCCTGGTCCATTCTGCAGTTGGTCCAGGCTCTCTTCATGATCAGATGATGTGGTGATCAGAACTGTGAGAGACGTTTGGGATTTTGTTGTAGAATTTCACGCTGCCACAGCTTCCTGCCTGAGCTGCTGCTGGGTTCCTCTGTCTCCATGATGCTCTTTGTTCACTAATGTTGTCTAACAAACCTCTGAGCCAAAAACCTGTAGTTTAGAGGTTAATTCTTATTAAGATGCAACTTTTTTTGTTGATTTTTCTTATTGACTTTGTTATTTCTTAATTTTTAAACAATATAGTTTTTGGTGTTCTGTCGTTTTGGCTCCAAAAGATTTCTGCACAAACCTCGTCACAGAACCAGTTCATACAGCTGATAGTACAGCAAGGAAAAGTGAGAGAGATCCTAAATCTGCTGGAGTTCCCAGAGAGGAACATGCATGCACAGGGAGAACATGCAAACTGCATGAAAGGATTTGAACCAAGGACCTTCATACTTCAACTGCACCCTGCAGCCCCACATACATATGAGCCCTTCCTGTTTGGAGGGGGAGGTAACAAGTTAATGAAGTCCTGTTAGAAAACTCATAATCACATTCTATCAGATCTTCAGAATTGCTTTAGTTTGATTTTCCAAAATAAAAATAAGGTTTACACTCTTTCTTAAAAACTCTATTCAACGCTTTCATTGTTTCATGGTATCATTTTCATGCGTGTTTGTTTTTGTCTCAGTGATCGATATCATCTAGGAACATAGCTGTTTTTCAAGTGACCCAATATGCTTTGATCTTAAAGTACGTTATAAGCATGACGGCGCAGCAGTGATGCATGTTCACTCACCCACGGAGTAATCACTGACTTACCACTTGTCTCAGTCGGAGGCCATTTATAGTAATCAACCAACGGCATTTTCTCAAAATCCACAAATCTGATTTTATGGTAAGCTGAGGACAGATTAAATGTTCTAATTCTACTGACTAATTCCATTTCACAGGAACTACTTGGTTTAGCCCGATTGAGTTTCAGTTTATTGGAGCAGAGTCATAAAGCTTTAAGACATCAGATGGAGATGTTGGTGCTATTTATGAGTCGTAGCACCATAAAGATGGTGTTCAGTGCTCTAAAATGTATCCATTTGCCCCTTTACAAATGTTTTTATGTTTTTACCTTTTTGTTTGTTTGTTTTTTGACACTTCAGAGTTTCACATCATGAAGTAAATTTTAATATGAGACAAATATAACCTGAGTAAATACAAAGAGCAGATTACAAATCATTTCATTAAAGGGAAAATAATCAGTCAAGGAGGAAATACGTTTGCATAGCACTTTAGATGGAATACTGTTTAAGATGACTTTGTATAAACTATAACAATTTAAATGGGACTGATGTTACCATTGGTTGTAAAGTTGAGTTGCTAAGATACCATTGCAGGAAAAAGAGAGACGGAGGCAGTGGGTGCTGGGTGCATCTGTGGTTTTGGGGGAGTGAGCATGTGGAATAAGATGGTGCTGCCACTGAATACTTATCAGACAAAAAGAGAAGCAGGAGAAAAGGATAGGAGGTGGTGGAGGGGTATGGGGGGCTCGGAAAGTACAGACGAGTGCAACACAAAGAATAAGAAAGAAATTAAAAATATGGAAAAAGTCACTGAAGGACAGGAAGAGAAGGTTGTGAAGATTACCCTCTGATAGTGACGGGTGGTGGTGGGAGTGTTAGCCGACAGAAAATGGAATCGACTCTGTGTGGAAGACCTGAGGGATCGGAGTGGGCTGCTGAATGTAGGTGGAGATGAGAAAGCAAGAACTGTGAATAAGAGAGCAGAGGAGACGCAACAAAACTAAATGTATACCTGTGACAGAACAATACAAAACATACACTGCTTGTCATTTACTAGAATAAGGCAGTTCAGTGAATATACAGGAAGTTTGATAACATCAGTCATAAAGACAAAATAGCAGTCTGTCTGTATTTCTAACATATTTGGGCATTTAGAGAATATTTCACATCAGTTTAACTATTTAATACTGATAAAATAACCAAACAATGAAAACTGAAAAGCTAATTTAAAACTTTTGATCTTTTAACTAAACAAATTTAGTAAATAGTAAATTCCCCATAAATGTACTGTTAAACTCTGTCCTAACCCTACCCCAACTTATTTCTACTAAAAATTCCTAACAGTTCCTATGGAATCCCATTTCTGCCACACTGTTAAAAATAAATAAAATAAATTATCTCAAAATAATGAGATAGTCTAGTATCTCATTACAATGATTGCATTGTAATCATTGTAATGATTACAATGTAATCATTGATTACAATTGTAATCAATTGTAATGAGATACTATCATTGTAATGAGATGCTATCTCATTACAATGAGATAGGCTCAGGACGTTTGGAGACTGTGGTGGTTGAACCCCCCTTTCGAATTGGTTCAGTCCATCTGTACTGGTTTGACTTTACTGTCAGTCGCGCCTGCCGCCTGCAAGCACTGAACACTAGCTAAACATAGCTGTGTACAACGGTAAGAAATGTGGTTTTGTTAATTTAAGTCTGTAATATAAGTATGGAAGCCCGTTTCCACCACTCTGTTAAAAATAAAATAAAATAAATCACAGCAGATGTACGTAACTAGAATGTGGATACACTGTGAGGTCTGTCCTCACTTCACACAGTTAGTTTGATGCTCCTGACTGTTGAAATGAGAGTGAAGACCTCGGTAAGCCATAAAGAGCCACCAGACGCCTTCAGACCCCAACCATGGCTGTAGCAGTCTGGAGGAGATCTGAAAAGAATTTGACATCAGTCAGTTCATTCTGAGTCTGCACGATTTTCAAAACAACTTCCACCACATCCTGTATCACCCAGAGAGCAGATGCTAAGTTCTACAACCCTAAAAGGTTATCACAACACGAGACAAGCAGCAGCCTGTAGTCAATGGAAAGGAGGATCATAAACATGTCTGAGTTATTTTTCTAGTTCCAACTATACTGCGTGTTGATCTTTTTTTGTTTGAATTTTCTGCATGATAAAAATCTCCAGGGAGCTCCTGACCTATTATCATCTTAATGTGACTCAGAATTTGTTGCTAAGACCCTTCAAAGATCAGGCCTGTTTGATTGTGTACTAAAATCTAACATTTTTAAAAGTTATGTTTTTGTTCCATTTAAACAAAAATTTGATGATGACACAACAACCCAGTGGTCAGACATGGAGCCCCTCTGGAATGTTGCCTTGTTGGGTCCTGCTGGTACTGACAGATCTCTGTCAGAGAAAGGTTCCTCAGACGGCTTACACTAGCACTGCTGCTGAGTGAATGAGCTTTAGTTAACACTGTTAACACCTCACCATGAAATGGAAACTGGACATTCAGATTAAGGGTTTTATTTGACAACCACTCTGTCTGGGAAGCAACTAAACTGTGCAGCGCTGCTCTGAGTAATGGTGACTCCTCGCTCAAAGTGGCGCTCCCTCCTCTCAGACTCGGCCAGGCTGGACTCGTCTCTACACCTTCAGAGGTGTGAAGTCAACAAGAACAATGAAGCCACAGACATTTATACCGTTATGATGCCACAGCGAAGGCAGTGAGAAGGCAGAGGCATTAAAAATGAAGTATTAAAGGAACTTGTTTACATTTTAATTCATAATGCCTGAATGCTTAATGAATAAAACAATATATAATAAAAATATATAATAATTATACTGGACACCCTTCATTGTTACCTAATGATAATAAGAGGTCACAATAATGTATCTACACAGTAACACTTGCAGCGATCCACATTACATGAACATCAGGTCAAAACGTAAATCTTTTTATAAACACAGATAAAAAGTCAACTTCAAAAAGTTTAACATTCCAGACGTTTAATTTTATTCCTGAAGTTTCTTTAATGGTTGATGTCAAAGTGTTAAAAACTTTATGTGTTTTCTGATGAAGAAGACGCAGGCCGGCTGATTCCTCTCTGGACATTTATTAGCTGCATCAACACAGCTGGTAAATGTCAGACAAGGATCTGATCCAGGCTGGAACGAGGTGATGTCCTCCCTGCCAGACTCCGTTTTATAGAAATTATACTGACATGTCAAGAAGATTACATCGTCAGGCAGTTCCTTATCATTTAAGATGGACTGGTTGAGAGATTCAGGAGAGTGTGTGTGCGTCCAGGGAATGTTTGTGCTTCAGTCCTGCATTATCTGCCTCGTGACCTTCACCGCCAGCTCCAGTGTGGCTCCTTAAAGATTACCACATCGCTACGGCATAGAAAACTGACCCAGCCATTCTGACCCGTAAAGCTTTGCAGGTAAGTAATTATTATCCTTCCAGAATTAGAATTTTTCCACCTTAACACTGAGAAAAAAGTTTGACGTAGACAGCTTTAAGTTTTCATGGAGTCCCTCAGGCTTAAGAGGCTTAAATCCTTTCTTCGGTCATAATGAATTGTTGAACAGAGTCCTTCAGGCATCGCACACGAGTGACAAAATACATAAACTCATTGAATTAAGATAAGTTGCAGTAAAATATACTGTGGATTGCTCACACAGCAGCACCAAAATAAAGAATAAAATTTTAAATAACTTATAGAATAAAATATTGTCCAGTCCAGTATGAAATATGTACACTTAAAGACCAATTTTTGTATTGTATCTGCTATTGTTAAAACTACAGGCAGACTACAATTACAAAACAGAGCAGAAAGTCAACATCATCGTTCAGATCTTCTCTTTCTGTTCACCGATTGGCCCAGTTCAACAAGAGGCTGACTGTTTTATATAGGTCGATAAAAATAAAGGGACAGGAAATTAATCAACAGACAACATATAAACATTCCTGAGTCCTCAGCCATTTCTGATATGAATCTGTCTATCAAACTTGCATTGATTGATATAAATACATTTTCCAAGTACCAGGTACGTAGCATAATTCACACAACTGCAACATCATTTACAGCTTCATAAATGGTGTTGCAGAGATAGTGTAATGTAAATATAAAAACCATATTAGCATAATGCCATGTAAGCATCATGAACATGTTAAAACAAAATGTTTTGGACTTACTGTGTGTAATCAGCAAAGTTTTCTTTACATGTTTTAGCTGTCTTCAATAAAATGAATAAAAAACTTGTTTTATAGTCAGAACAGACATTAGAACTGTAATCATTTATAACTTTACTTATCTAATTATGTCTTTACCTTCTTAAATTCCAGTTTTTTGTTTTGTTTTTTGTTTTTTTCCCCTCTGATGTCCGTTTGTTGTCTTTGATAACTTATGACTGCTGGGCCTGACGAACTGCTTCCTCCAGAGTCAAATCCTTGTGCATTTGAAGTCTCTCAGCTAAGCCGGTGTCTCTTAGTCCCACAAGGCGATATCTTATTAACTCATCGTGCAGTGGACCGTAACTGCGGTTTTCATCCAAAGTATAAAGTGATGTGACAAATGAGTCAACAGTCTTATTAGCTTGCTGTGTTTTTTGATTAAACTGGGCTCTCTCATGAATAATGTTTTTTCTTGGCACAAAATGTGCATCTAAATTGTCTCTTACTGCTCAATATTGCTGTCTCTACCTGTCCAATAAAGTTTGTCCTCCTGGAATATCATCTGCTTCTTCCCCATAAAGTGAGCCATAGCAGCACAGTTAGCCATTCAGCTAGCAGCTAGGGAGAACAAAGATGGCTGCCGCTCGATTAGCATTGGGGCAAGCGTCTAGAGCTGCGGTTTGTTGCCCTTTGTCGTCTCTGGCACTGGAGCAAGTGTAGTCAGTGTCACAGACAACATGTCTTTTTGGGGAACATATAATCCAAAGATTCCTTCTGTGGAATTTTAAATAAATCAGAACCCAAGGCTTATTTCTTCAGATAAAAATACAGCTTCCAATTGCACAAATAGTAGACTGCAATTGTATTTTGTATCCAGTGGTTCTAGACATAGACATAATATAAGGATAGATGCCTCATGGACCGTTCTCGCCTATTGTCGCTGACGAGATTTAGGGCGGCCATCTTGGAGCGGTACTCCACTCCACTCAGCCTTATGTGTTTAGCAGCACCATGACGTATCAGCGGATTTAATCGATCATAACACACTTTTTTGTTACTGTAAACCATATTGAAACATCTATCAAAGCAACATTTATAAACAATTATATTTTTTAAGTATGTTTTTAATACATAGTTCATCATATTTAAATATGCTTAGTGGCTATAACAATAGAATAGGAATGGAATATTCTGATATCGATGTATGAAGAGCATATTACAAAGCACACAGCCGTTCATAATTTATTTAATAAATTATTTAGTAATATCAATATATATTTATATAACTATACAAACACTAATAAATAAAGATTAATAATGGCACAAATAAATGATTAATACTGAATTATATATGTATATATATATATATATATATATATATATATATATATATATATATATATATATATATATATATATAAACTAAAATATGTTTTTCAGCCGACGAGTCCAAAATCCGATGCGAGATTTATCCGTGCTGCAGTGAATCCGTCTCTCTTTATAGATTTCTCCCTCTTCTTCCTCACATCGTGTCTTTAGGAAATTTTCAAAACAAAAACGGAAGATTTAGGATGTATATTACTTTTGACAGAGTGAAAGAATATAAATAATAGTCTTTACCACCTGTGTAAACTTTGCCGGTGAATGTTATAACACATAATATAAGTTTTATAATATGTGTTATATTGTTTCATTTCTAATATAGGCCCTTGTGTCAGATAATCTAAGTCAATGTTAGAGAATAATTTTTTTTTTTTTAGATTAACAGAATCTCAGTTAGCCTTCATAGCGGGGCTGAACCCGTATTACACCAAGCACTGTAGCTAATATTAGCTGGTATCTCGCCGGTGGACATAAATACAGTAAAGTAATATTCTAATCACAATTTATACACAATAATATGTCCATCTTACTTGTGAAACGTTGTCTGTGGAGCCCTCACATCAATAATCCATCGATCCGAACAACAATATCCCTCAGTGCTGAGGCATCTTCTGCTGTTTTGATTGAGCAAAGTAGGAGGGTATACCGCTCCAAGATGGCCGCCGTATTTCCTGCGCCGGAGCGGTCCATGAGGCGTCTATGCTTATATTATGTCTATGGTTCTAGAAACAGTACTTCCCGTTGAAGAAAGAAGTCCCCTCCAATCAGAAAAAGGGAGGGTGACCTAATCACACAGTGACAGGGCAGCAGCTTCTAGGTCTGTCATGTTAATTCACTTTGCTGGATGATAAATTGTCCCAGAAATGACTGCAGTAACAAATCAGAACCAGGAAGAGGGTCTCTGAGCTGTAAATCAGCTTGTGTACACACTGCTCATTGTGCTAATGATGGAGAAATAACTTGGCATTACAGGAAAACTGTTCATCCGCCATCATCAGTGGCCATGCTAGCTAACCTTAGCATTCATGTAGCAGAGTGCAAGGGGGAGAGTGTGAGCAGTGCATACACAAGCATGATTGACAGCACTAAAACCATCCTCCTGCATCTGATTGGTTGTTTCTGACTGAGTGATGTATTTCTGCAGTTAGTACTGGTGAGTAGCCAGAGGAGCTTAAGTTTATTGCTGCACTGTCACAACATAATTATAGTTTTAATAAATATGTAAGATAGTTTGCAAGTTATATACTGCAGCTTTAAGTCCTTGTCATGGGGTCGGATACTCATAGAGTTTTCTTTCCTCCTCTCCGTCCTCCTGGAACCAAGCGTGAGTTAATGCAGTGCATTCTGGGAGTAACAGTTTTTCTTCCAGCCTCTTTGTTCCCTGTAGTTCAGTCATTTATGGCTGAAGGGACAGCTGTGCTTTTAGAGACTCCATAATTAAAGGTAGAGATATAGTAGGTATAGAATGTGTGATAGAGTGAGGTAGAAGGAGCAAGTGAATAAAGCAAAGAAGAAAGCTCCTATCCTGGGCTTACAGCTCAGTACAGGTTTCCCATGGCTACCGCTGTGAAACACACCAAAACCAGAGCAGACAGCAGGCTGCACAGCACTGAGGCTCAGGGCCACTTCATTCTGACAAAATCAGCCCAGATAAAGAGCTGCACAGATAAATGGACAGGCAGATAAATTCTCTCACACATGCATCCAGAAGCTGCACATTATTAACTTGCATACTCTACACATTTACAGCTCTGAATGTAAAATGAGGATAAATATTTGATAAGGGAAGCCTTGTGAGTCGTATTTGTAGACAAATCACGTTGCTCCAATGTCAATGGGAGACACAAATAACAATAACACACCCTGCTGGAGAAGATCTAGGTCAAACACATTGTAGATTCTCCAGATCTTTATGTTTGGACAATACCAACACAACAAAATCCAACATATTTTTAGGATTTTGAGAATTTCTTTCTTTATCTTCCCATTTGTTTTGGTCCAGTTGGCTTAAAACTACCATATCTAGGCAGTTTCACAAGTTGAAGATTCTGTCCCAATTCAAGCATTCTGGTTCATCATGCATCATCAGCAGAGGCACCAGCCACACTCATATTTACCATTAAAGGGGCAGTGATGTGTAAAATCAATTGTACAACATGTTATAATGTTATTCCCTCATAGAAAACATACCATGCAGTTTCCAAGCTTTTGAGCTTCAGCCACATGGAGCAGTCCTCCCTCACGACTTCTCTTCTCAGCTCCTTCAGACTAGCCAGCAGCAATTAGCAAATACCTTGTATTTGGTAATACAAGGTATTAGTAAAATTATTTAATTATTTAATTATTATTTAATTGGTAAAATCCTGTATTAGCAAATACCTTGCTAATACAGGCGCAGCTGCTGAGCTTATTGTAGGAGCTACTTCTCAGTGAAACGCTGGTAAAAACATTGTTAAAGGGTTAACAGAGGAGCTTTGTTGTGATGACTTTCTGAAGGCGGAGATTCAGAAAGAGTATGAGTTTCTTAAAGAGACAGAGACCTCTGTAATTAAAAGCATTAAATTAAAAAGTCAAATTACTTTTAAATCATATCTTATATCTACCAAATTTTTGTAGCAACTGAAGGTAACATAGGTTCTTGATTGTGCTACAAAATTGCACTATGTGCCTGGAAAATACATATTGCTGCCCCTTTAATTTGTGTGCATCCAAAATGTTGGGGCTAGGCCCTCTGGCTCTGTTTCAGCATCTTAACATCTTTGTGGCACATAAAACTGAATACTGGTCCTACTTGTTTGGTTCTGGTTCTGGTTTGCAATGAGACAATCAGTTTAAATAAAATGATTTATCAACTAACAACATTATTTTAAAGTCAATTCTCTCAGTGAAAGGAGTGTAGAACTGGGTGATGTGCTCTGTCCTACTGGTTTTAGTCAGTGTGGTGTAAGAGGAAAAAATGACTAATTTGTAAGATATCAGTTACTTTTGTACATCTGTCTCATCAATGACTTCACCATAGTAGATCTGCTTATTACCTGAACCCACTCAGTAAATAGTGTTAACCCTGACTTCAAAGTCATTTAAAAAATTCACAATATTGTGACACTTCCTCTTAAAGGGAACAAGACGGATTGAATCTCACAGATGTCTCACAAATATAGCCAACAATCAACAAACTGTGAGATGTTTGCCTGACAGAAAAGTGCAAAGCAGCACTGAAAATAAAAGCTATTTTGAGCTTTCCTTTGCCTCCAGTCATCATAAATCACAAATATGAGGAATCGTCAACAGCACTAATGTCTCCTCACAGAAGGTGAATGGGCCATAAAGCTCGTAGGTTCCTGACACAATGTAATTGTCCGTACAGGCTGATGATCCACGCCAGCAGACGTGTCCGAAGGCCACAAGAGGAACATGCTGTCAGAATTTATATCGCCCACAGCTGCAGACTTAAAATGTTTTATTAATTTCCTTCCACAGAACATTGTAGTTTTTATGTAACTGTTGTGCTTTAAAATAATGTCAGGTTTTATCATTGGGCCTTGGGCGCTTCACATTATTAAATCTACTCATCCTTGCAAAAAGGTAGAACACCTCTGATGCTGAAAACACTGTTGTATTAAGGATTTATGTCCTTGTAAAGGTAGAGAAACATTTCTTCCATTAACCGTTTATCTTTTTTTATTTTGTTAGTTTTTTTCATATAAAAAAACCTCCTTCTTTATATGATGTAACTTGCTTCCTTTACATTAGTACTTATTTTTGCCAAAATATTATAAATCCCAGTGTATGTAAAGAAAGCTTTACAAACACCAAGGTGACCAAAGATCCATTTTTACCCCGACTAGATCTGATCTTCTAAATTCAGAAGATTTTATTTTACATCTGCCCTTAAATCAGTCTTATGCTCAATATACAGGCCTTTAAAGCTCTTTTGGTTTGTCCAGCATTAACCAAAACCCTGGTACAATTCTGTAAATATAACATGTGTGCTATTACAGTTGAAGAAAGGATTCAATGGGATACTAAAAACAGATATCTGTTGTATCAACACTGTGTATTATTATTTTTCTGTCATATGTATTAGTTTTCGGAGGCCTAGACATATTCAAAAATTCACAGAATCTTAAAGACGTGTCATTTGTTCATGAAATACTCAGATTTTAGGGGTTTCATAAACGTCACAAGAGAAATAGCTTCAGAGCATCATCAGCAACTTTCAAAACACCCCGACTCCCTCCCCATTTAGCTTATCTCAGCGGTAAAATTTGGTTCACTACTAGAACTTCCCCACACTTACACAAACATCCCCACCCATTTCTAAAAACTATTTTGATTTATCCTGTTTTTGCCATTTTTAGCCTATGTATCAGTCAACTTGAAATTCTAGTTGAGTTTTAGTTGGTTTTCTCAATTGTTTGTTTTGTTTTTCGCTGCGCGGTCCAGCAAGAGCTTCTTTTACATCTGCATTCTGTTTCTTCGTGGTGCTGGTTAGCTGTCTATCAGTTTATCACTGTTTTGAATCATCTGTAGGATTGTTTAATTTCCATATGCAGCATTTATCTCCACATTCACTTCAAGCCAATGAATTGTCATTTCCATCACAGCTATTTTTTTCTAGAAGAAGTTTGTCCAAGCTCTCTGTGGAAAGGGGGAATTTTGCGCTGATTACCTTGAGTTCCTTTATGAAAGACATTTTGGTGCAGAGTTTCTCTCCTTGAAGTTTTCAGCATGGTAATATTGAGGTAAGAAATAACTTGAAACATTAGTATTTTAAATATTCCCAGTGAGCGAGGGAGCGAAAGCAGAAACAGAAACATGAAGCAGCATTGAAAAAGAGGACAGCTATCAAGGTTAGTGTGTGTTGTCCATGCAGAAGGAGCCACAACCAAGAACTGAAAACATGGGCATTATAAATCATTTTGCTATATTCAAATGTGACCACATACATTTTGGGTAATACATTACATATCACTGTGTGTGGGATTAATCTTTATGCTAATTTGCCTGAACTTTTCCAATAAATTACATGTTTTGTGATATTCTCATTTTTGAGAGGCAAATATTTATTATTGCAAAATTTAATCTAAATTTGAGGAAAAGGTGCATCAACATATTTACTGTGTTTTTTGTCTTTCATGATGTTCTTTTTGCTGTGAAACCTGTTTTATTTTTTGAACTTGGGGCAACCATATTAAGATAAAAAAAATGAAATGATGTAAACACTCTTCCCAGCAGCCTAGGTTGGGTTGGATTTGTGGGCTTTCCACCTCATTTAAAGCCAAAGTGAAAACTGATTTCTACAAAATAATGATAAATACACATGTCCAACATAATTGCATAAAAATTCATCACTTCATCTGAATGAAACTTTGGATTGCAAAATAAAACCAAGTATGGCAATAATCTTTTGACCTGTCGGCAGTCATGTTCATTGTGATACAATGTCTTAACAAGAACATTTGTAATAATGGGCTGACGAGGTTTATAAACCATGTATATTTTTTATGAATCAGTGTTTTTTAAACTGTTTCTAAACTGTAGTTGTAACTTAGAAGGGTTTTGAATTATGTCTATATAAGAACCTTGGATGCAAAGTTGTTGAAATCAAGTTGGGTGGAGAATGTCTGTGAACATCATTTTCTTTTCACAGATTTTGATTTGGATTTAGGTCTGGTCCATGAAGAAATGGAAACGTAAATGTCTTGTTAGGTTTACAGTTGGCCCGTGTAATTAAATGTTTAGTTGTGACAAGGTGACTTTCTTCACCTGAACAGTCTGGTTTAAATTAGTGATGTCACAGGCTTCACATTTCTCAATAAAATTAGTAAATATTTTATATTTTGTGCTTTACATAACATCAAAGCCAAATCATTTCAGCACAGATATAAAAAGCCAGTTAGGTTGTAACTTCATCTCGAAGTTTGAAAAGAGCTCAGCGGATACCTAAAGTTGTTTGCTGCCCCCTAGTGGACAAAGGTGTAATGTGCATAAAAATTAGAAAGAAAAATCACATAAAATGACACATAATTATAAAGTCATTACGTTCTTTCCTAAATCATCTTGTGATGTGACAACTCCAGAATAAATTACTAATTGTTTCTGGATGCTCTTTGCATAACTTTCAGTTGGGATCTATTGTTTCCCACTGTTTAATGTCTACAACTGCATATTATGGTCATTGCAGATTTACTCCTTTAAAAAAAGGAGTAAAATTCTGCCAAAAAACTCTGAAATTTTTGGATAAATCTCAGAATTTTTTTTTTTTTTGTAAAAACCTTGACAATTGCAGATATTGAAATTGAAAAATATGCAGGTTCAGAATTACAAATTATATGTGTCATTTTATGTTTTTTTGTTGTTGTTTTTTCCCCAAATAAATAAAATGACTCATAATAGTGTCCACTTAGAGAGGATATAGGATGAATAGGATGAAAAGAAGTTCTAAGTATCTGCTGTGAACTGATGATGACTCAGTTATTACTGGAGTAGCAGCAGCGTTTTGGTGTCAGTATCAGTGACATTTGGCAGCTTTATCCATTAGAACAGGCTCCAAATGAACTTTTTAAGCTTCTATGTATCTGTTGTGTTGCTGGTTCACAATAGTTTCTGTTACTCGTGGAACAAAAGTCTTAAATTTCTATCAAACTAACTACTAGCTGATTTTTATTTAATTTCTTTCCACTGAATTGTTGTTTATTAAATATTTTTTGATCTTTCAGAAAGAGTGCCTCTACATCTTAAGATTTGACTATAGATCACTAACCAAAACATCTGGGTAATGGTATTAAACTACACAGAAACTGTTGAATAGAGTTTAAAATAGTAAATAGCATGAGTTTTGCTTTATGTTTATCATTATTACTTTTTTTTTACGTATTTATAAATTATAGACTGGAATTTTAAAAAAAAACAAGATTAAGTAGCTCGAATTGATTGGTAACGTGGTTTACATTTTTCCAACAGCACCTGAACATCTCACAGACTGATGACCCGGATGGATTTGTGTTCAACTTTATATCCCACAATTCCTTTCTCCGCCTTCCTCTTTCCCTGCCGCAGCAATGTCCAAGAGAGGTACGATAGACTGCCTGTAAAATCCACCTCCATCCGCTGTTTTTTATCATACTGTAGAGAATGTGATGTTACTGAAGTGTGAATAAGTAATCTATATTATGTATTCCTGCTGCCCGTTGTAGATTTCTCAAAGTAGTTAGCGATTAAAGTCTTATAGCATCTCGCCTTTCTGGTGACGGCCGCCATATTTGTCTATCAGGGCCAAGTAGCATGGCGGCTAAATTAATTTTTAAAGCTGTATTGTTTGCGCGTTCTCTTCGATATCAACTGAGAACACAGTAAACCATTCTTTGCTTTATTTCCATCTGACCTGGGCTTTGAATAACGCTGCTGTGCTTCACAATATGTTTACTGAATGTAATTAAAGTTAGCGGCAGCTAGCAACGTGAGTGGTGTAAGAAAACTACTGCAATTAATTCACAAGGCTTTTCAGCACTCATTTAATAGATCCACGGGTCAGACAACACATGGGTTTGTTAACTTTAATGAGTGATTGTATTAGAACTGACTGAGCAGACAGACTAGCAAACAGCTTCACATGGTCACTTCAGTGATTGTTAATACTAAGCCGGTTTTTCAAGTTGCTTATTACAGCTGATCTGCAAACATGGTGACAGTCCAACTTATTACTTATATTTTTTGCAGTTGAAGTAATCTTCAGGACAGGTTCCAGGCAGAAGATCATGTTGTTTTCTTTATTTCAGGACGTGGTGGTTCATCTGGTGCAAAGTTCCGTATCTCACTGGGTCTCCCAGTGGGAGCGGTCATCAACTGTGCTGACAACACAGGTATGAGGCCAAAGATGTACTTGTATAAACAGCAGATGATGATGAGAATTATGTTTCAATGGATAATGACTGAATGAAGCATCTTGTGAGAACAATAACCTGCTACCAACATTGTTAGGATTCAGTTTTTTAATTTTCTTGGTTTCCAATGATCACCGGTAAATGCAGAGTTCTACATTTGCATCTCTGCATGTATCATACTAACTTTTAAGACGTGTGTGTATGAAGCTCTGAATGGGAGTTTTTCATTTAAAGCCACAAAGACTGGTGAAGGTTCTCAAAAAATTTTAATTCTTGCTTTTGCTGTTTTTAATAAATGCCAAATTACATACTAATGAAATGAAAGTTCACCTGGTTTAAGAATGTCTCAATAAGGACTTCTTGTCTGAAGTGATGTTGTGTCTCTTAATGATGGACCTCCAGGGTGCAGTGAAAGATGTCATCAGAGAGGGGGTCTTTAAAAAGTAAATAACTTAAATTTAGCAGTCTAAATCTAAAACAGTAAGTTATGCATGTCTATTTTCCCCCATATTGGGTCTTAAATCACACGCTTTGGTATTAAGTGTGTGTGTATGACTCTCATGGCGTACCCAGCTCCCATGTCACTAACTATTAATCAAGTTCAGGCAGTACTGTACTTGGAGAGCCATTGTTCCACATGAAACAAAATGGTGGTGAGTTTTGTTTCTAACGAACGTTCCTTCCAAAAGCACTTGCTCTGTCTGCCCAGTGGCTGGGTGAGTTGTCGTAGAAGGAAACAGTAAGTCATCACTGTGGGTGAGACGGCAGCTTCACTGTAGCTGACTGATCTCAATCAGGGATGAGACAAGCTGCTGAGTCTTTAATGTCTTCATGTCTCCTGTGATTCTTGTTTTCACTGATGGGCCCCATCTGTTCCACAGGTGCCAAGAACTTGTACATAATCTCAGTAAAGGGCATCAAGGGGCGTCTGAACCGTCTGCCGGCTGCAGGAGTGGGTGACATGGTTATGGCCACAGTGAAAAAAGGCAAACCTGAGCTCAGGAAGAAGGGTGAGTCTGACCACACTGCATCAGCCGACGCTTCTGTGTCGTCAGTTAATCTTCACAATACAGGCCGTCATAAAAACAAATTATGCTGGATGATAAATTGCCCCAGAAATTATAGCAATAAATGGTAATAATGTCATTTTGAGACCATTTAAAAACATAATGCAACCTCTAAAATGTCAAAACAACAAAAAAAGTTAGTCTAAAGAACATTTAACACTGGAATTGCAAAATATTTGAAATATCCAAACTACATTAACAAAACAGCAATTAAAATGCATTATGAAGTTTCTGTAACCAAACTTTGACTTCAAAAAATGGCGGCTTTTCAACGATTTTAAAGGAGAGCTTCTATTTAACTGGCCAAGTAGAAATGATGTTGACTGATCTTGTATGTATTGTGTGTATTTTTATTGATAGACTTGCATGCTGATTTTAGGTTTCAAGTAACTTTTCAGTCTAACACTTCAGAAGTGATCATCTCAGAGATTTATAGGAAACGTATTAAGGTCTAAAAGCATTGACCTTTGACCCTCCAGAGCATTGTGTTAACAGCTGGTCTGAGGAAGAGCCAGGAAAATAATCTTATAATTCTGAGTTAAAACAGGAAAGGTCATGACAGCAGTTAGCAACATGTCAGATATTTAAGACAATAAAAAACCTAATCATTATTTATATGATCTGATATGAACCGTCGTCCAGGAATATAATCAGGTGTTCATGGTAAATTTTATTAAATGGTTTTTGATTTTTTTTACTCCATTTTTTAATGGAGTAAAATATGCATGGAATGCATTACATTATAGAATGTAATGAACTAAAAGTTTCCTAATGTTTTTTCAGTGCATCCTGCGGTGGTGATACGGCAACGGAAGTCGTATCGGCGAAAAGACGGTGTGTTCCTGTACTTTGAAGACAACGCTGGTGTCATCGTCAACAACAAAGGAGAAATGAAAGGTGGGTTCCAGATCTGTGTTGAAACCAGGGAACACCAACGCATTCATGGTTGGGTCTGTTCAGTCCCAGGACATCAACACGTTTGTGTACACGTGTTTAGTTTAGGTGCAGTTGTTAAACCAACGCTCCCTTCAAAAAGCACTTGCGTTGTCTGCTCAGTGGCTGGGTGAGTTGTCGTAGAAGGGCAGACTGAGTTCATCTCTGTGGGTGAGACAGCAGTGATCCAGTGACTGACTGATCTCAACCAGGGATGAGACATTATTCATATTATTCATATCTCACATTATCTTCTGGCTTCCTTATCAGTTGTAATGTAAAACCTTTGAATTGTGTCTTGCTTGGTAAACCAGGTTGATGTTTGGCCAGGAGTGACATATTTTTATTTGTATCCATGTTCAGGTTCAGCCATCACAGGACCAGTGGCCAAAGAGTGTGCTGACCTTTGGCCCAGGATCGCCTCCAATGCTGGCAGCATCGCCTGAAGAGAACCTTTGTTTTCAATAAAAACTGTTCCTCAAGCTGCTTGTCCTGCTTGTTTGGTGTTCATACCAGAAGGGACAGGATAAAAATGTTCATCTACAGCTGAGTTCTGTGATGGGTTCTGTGTGTTCAAATTTTAAATGATCCTGCATTATGTATGCAGCTGCCACTAGATGGTGCACTGAAATGTGAGCTAAAATCTAAATGTTTAGTTGGGTATATGTTTAGTAACACCTGGAGGTGTCAAGGTGAAGAAAAACTCAGATGTTTAGGTTAAAATCAGTGCTGCAGATTCGACCCTGATTTTCTTAATTTTGGGAGCTCAGTGACCAGTCGATGTTATCACTGGTATGTGAGAGAGGCTGGGCTGACTGGCCCATCAGCTCATCTCTGCATGTTTGCAGTTAATGGTGACCCCACTGTTGCCAGCTAAGTGACTTTCTTGCTATATTAACAATTCAAAGAAAAAAAAAATCAGTATTGGCCAAACTCAGAATTGGCAGGTCAGGGTTTTAGAGATGGTAGGTAATTGGTGCATGATTTTAATGAAATAAGTCAAGCTGACCTGATCACTACAGCATTAATATTTGTTTTGTAGATGTGGTGCAAAGGTTTGGATTCAGCTAGAAAAATGGTTGCCTGGCACCTTTTAGGCTGCTGATCTATGAAAGATCTGGATAAATTATTGGTTGGTTTAGAAAATAAGGTTCTGGTTTGGACAAGGCAATTCTAGAGGGGTTGTGAAGGTCATCCAAACAGTAGGGGGCGCCTTCAGAAAGTTTAAAAAAGTGACTAAAAGATGAAAATCTTGAGTGGGGGAGGGAATAGACCCTTTTCACATGACGTCACACAACCTCCGTTTTGGCTCGAAGCTGTGTATCCTTAGTTCCGGTGTACATAGTAAGTAACGATAAAGTTGTCTATTTCATATATATATATGTAAAATGGACACATATATATCTATGTATATCTATATAGAGACATATATATAGAAAGAGAGATTTAGATATTTATATATATGTATATATCTGACAGCATATGTTGATCAGACAGAACACCGGAGCATGGCGTTTACACAGTCTCTAAAACATTTGCCTAAAATAAGATTTGAAGATAGATCACGATTTGCAAACCAGTTTTCTCTGACAATAAAATCTAAATTAGACAAAGGCTAGAAATTCTTCACCGAACAATACCTGTTTGACTATGAAGGTAGGTATTTTTGTTTTGCGTAACCGTTAGCTTAGCATTAGTGAATTTTGTTAGCTAGCTAACTATGTGACATAACTGTTCCTTAACCAGAACTTTTTACTGTTTTTGAACTATAACGTTTTAGGCTCTAATCTTGATCAGATTCTTATATTATAGACTGGAGTTGCCACTCATCCCATAAAATAGGGGTTTGTTTGTTATAAGCAGAGATGTCCGGTCCCGCCGCTGCTTTGTAATGCCTTCCTCTAATCAGACCACTTTTTCCGGTAACGAATAATCTAACGAGCTCGTATTTCAAATCCAGTAATCAGATTAAAGTTATTTTTATGTCCTTTATTTTCCATTAATACAGAAAATGAACCTCTAAACCAGGGGTCCCCAAACTTTTTCCTGCGAGGGCCACATAAGTGTTCCCTTTAGTGGTCGGGGCCGGTCTGTCGAGCCGGGGGGTCTTTGAAACTGTCGAGCGGGGGGGCAGGATTACGGTCGACAACGATTTTTACCCAGAATGCAAATGGAAAAAACCGTCAGTGAAACGGTGACTGGGACTGATGAGTATATATTCCGTTGAGGGAAAGTAAGTTTCACATTTGCTCAAAAGCCCCCTGGTGGTTGAAGAAAAATCCACATATAAACCGGAAAATACAATATATGAAAAAAAACACTGAATGCTCTCTGGTATGAGGAGGCGGGCCAGATCTGGTATGGACTCTTTGCACCTCAGCTTCCGCGTTCGGGGAAAAGCGGCTCGATTGTTTCCGATCCAATACAAATATTATTCACACTCGGTGCTTGCAATGCTTGGCCAAGGTTTGTACATCGATCCGAAGCCCCAACAAGTAAGCTGGAGAAAGGTTTTAAGATGTTTGCCTCGTTATACATTCACTGACACGAAGGTGAGTTTTACTTAAACTTTGTGGCTAACATTAACCTTAGCTTATGCTAGTAGGCAATATTCTCGGACATTGTTCTTGTAAAAATGTGCTATTTAAGTATCTAAACATTCTAACGGACAATGTTTTTATCTTATTTTCAAGTCGTTAGTGTCACAGACTAACGGGGGAGATTACGGTTTGGGCTTTTAGCTTCCGAAGCCTGACGAAGCACAACAAGCCTCATAGCTTAACAGTAGCGCAGCTCTGGTGTCAGAGATCTGGTTCAGCTGTTCAGGTTCAAAGCTGCTGCTTTTAGAAAAATATGACTGTGTCCCTTAATGTCTCCGTGTTATTTCGTTTTATTACCTTTGCAAGTTTCTTGTGAAGAGCTCAGATAGGACGGTGTTTACAGCAGTATGTACAGGCGGATCAGTTGCTTGGCTCTCTGGCTCTGGTCTGCTCTCTCGTTCCCATAAACTCGCTCTTTCAGGCTGAATACAGAAGTGATTCCATGGAAATAACTCAGGGAGGCTCCTTTATTTATCATCCGTATCCCCGGTATTTTTAGGCTGATCCTGAGTGAAGTGAAGGCTGCAAACTTTGCTGTGCGGCGTTAGCTTCAACTGGTAGCGACAGATATTTACAAGCCATCTTCTTAATTCAGGATCGCTTGGAAATGAATGAAAACTTAAAAGCCCATTATATTAGGAAGACAACAATGTTCATAGTATTGCTTTTTTTGCATCAAAAATAGGACTTAGTCTTTTCTAGCAGTCATGGTAACTCAAAGCGGAAAAAAGTGAGCCGCATTAGCTCCTGGAGATGTGACGTCAACACCGTAGGTGCAAAGAGCCCATTGCTCAGGGGGCCCTGCTCTAAACGTTACATCACTGACAGGCGGCGGTGTATATGTTTCCTAACTGTGGCTAAAGCTGCTGCTAGCTGGTTTACTCATGATCGGAGGCTGGTTGGAGAATGGTAAATTGACAATGACTAATAACGGTTATCTAACACGTAAACACTGTTTTATAAAATACAGAAAGTGAACCTCTAAACGTTACAGCGCTGACAGAGAGTATATTTTTTCCTAAATGTGGTTAAAGCTGCTGCTAGGTGGTTTACTCTCCGATCGGAGGCTGTTTATTTTATACACAGTTAGAGAATGGTGAATTTACAATGATTAATAACAGCTATCTAACACTTAAATGCTGTTATTATTAAACTTACCTTTTATTATATCCTTAAGATTATGAGAATGCGGGAATTTTTCAGCTTGGTTCCCAAGGCAAAATCACACCGGAAGTAAAGATACCCAGGTTTGAGTTATGGCGGCCATTGTCTGACGTCACTGTGAAAAGGGTCTATAGTTCAAAATTAAGAGCCATAATAAAATTAAAGAGATTTATTAAAATAGGGAAATGGGTGTCCAAAAACTAGGTAAAGGACACAAAAAGTGATGGATAAATGAACACATAGATATTTAAGAAAAGATTTGGTCAGGATCAGAACATGAAATATGCGACACAGCTCTACAGAAACGATTTCTGTTTGCTCATCAGAATTCAATAACACCACACAAAATATTCACATTATCTACAAATGTCTACTAAATACATAAGGTCCAAGTCACATTTTTTAAAGGATTTCAATTTTCTCATTTGTTTTTTCCAATAATTGTAATAACTGAAAATGTGACTCATCACATCGGCTGACCTGCACAGTAGCATCACTTCAGATCAGTTAATCATAACCAGATCAATTTATCATAATCATAGATTATTTTACCAAGATCAGTTTATCTTAACCAGATCAGTGGTGGCCCCACTCAGGTGAGACAGAATGGAGTCAGGATGTGTTGCTGCATGTGGACATTAAATATGTTAAAATATGGTAAAATAATCAAATATGTTTTTGTAAATATATATTTTTGTTAGTACATTATTCACATGTCATTACTGTAACTCCAGTTGATTAGTGTCACAGAGTTCCAGACAGAAAGGTCAGGTAGTCTCAGTGAGAGCATCAGAACAGTTCTGGTTCTGGTGTGATGAGGTTTTTTCAGTCTGTAACAGGAATTATTCTGACTTTGACAAAAACAAAACATAATCTGTGTTTTACAAACAACAGATGTGGGCAAAATCTGGGCTTCCACCAGATTTCACCTGTTTGAAGTTGTGACAACAGTCCCTACTTTTCCGACACTTTTGATCATTTCCTCCATGTAATGTTGTTAGTAACAAATTTGATCTAATTTCATCATTAGGATGTATGTCATTATTTATCAGTGAACCTGAACTTAACTTAAATAATGCTGAATGCTGGTGAGCATTAGGAACCAGGGGCTGGAGTCATGATTCCCAAACATTCATTGCTCTGAGTCCCACTGACTGAGACCTGGGGGTTGTTTGTAACTGACCAGTACCTCTGCTTCAGTCAGTTTGCTTTAGGGTATCAGATCTAGTCTAGGGAACAGTCTCCCTGCCACATCCTCATCCATGGGGGCGTCAGTGCGGGTACGGAGTGTGGAGCTGGGCAGGGGGCGCTGTTCGCAGGTGGCCTGGGGGTGGGTGTGCCACGTTCCATCCCTGTATGTGCAGTAGCACACCGTCTCCTCGTCGATGTTCACACGTTCCCCTGCTGGGATCACCCTGCTTCCGGCAAAACAATTGGGACCTAAAAGCACAGGAGACGGTGCAGAGCTTCACATAGTGCTTCTCCACAGGCATTCATTCTGATCATTTTGAACATTGCTACACATTATTGTTTTAATTAATCAATTAAAATGTTACTTTTAGAAAAAAAATAGCAAATACAAAAAATGGTTTTACTTATTAGGGGATAAAAATAAAGAAGTAAACCACATACATTGAAGGTAGCAGACCTGTATCTAATCTTCTAAATTTACCTGTTTGAAGAGTTTCAGTCTGGATTCAGAACTCATCGTAGCGCTGAAACAGAACTGCTGAAATCTACTAATGATATTCTCTTGGCTTCAGATAATGGATCTGTTCTGGTTTTGGTCTCAGAGCCGGTTTTGATCCAGTCCAACACAATATTCTCTTAGAACGGCCTGAACATGTATGTGGGTATCAAAGGAACAACATCAGGCTGGTTTAAATCCTGTCCGTCTGACAGGTTCCAGTTTGTTCATGTAAACGATAAATCTTCCCTTTCCAGAGTTACTTGTGGAGAACCACAGGGCTCTATGCTTGGACCAGTTCTTTTTGCAGTATGCTTCCAATTGGAAAAATCACCAGACATCATGGGATAAATTTTTACTTTTATACTGATGATACCGAGCTTTGTCTATCCATAAATCCTGATGACTCCAATCCGTCAGGTTTTATGGTGAGACAGACACTGTTTTTGGACCAGAGCCACTTCCTTTGATTAATACCTGGATCACGAATGATGAATTTTAGCCTTTATCTCAGTATTTTGTCATGATGATTTTGATGATGGCAAATTGCTTGTTTGTTTTGTTTTCCTCATGTAAAGCACATTGAATACATTTTTCTCCTAAAATGTGCAGTAGAAGTAAACTTCCCTTGTCTTGATGTTCTCTTTCTCAAATGCTGTTACTTCTATGCCAGTTCCTTCCTCACTCCTTCCAAAAAGTTCCACTTTTGTCTCATCAGTCCACAGAATATGTCCCCAAATATCTCTGACACCGAGACGTGTTTAGGTAAATGTGGCTCTTTGTGTACTTTGAGGTACGGAAGCCATTTTGACCAGCCTCTTTTATTGTTGAATCATGAACTCTGTCTTTATATGGAATCTTAGATGACCTGTTGATGCACTCTCTGAATAGTTCTAGTGGCTGACCTATTGGAAAGAAATTAGCCTACTTCATGTTGTCAGGCAGGTTCTGTTTAAGTGATTTCTTGATTCTACACACCTGGTAGTAATCACTTCAGCAAGAACTTCAATGACGCAAAAAAAAAAAGAAAAACATTTGATCATTTTCATCTCTCAGTCACAGGTGGTTCCTTCATGTGGCAGCGACATTTGAAACAATTAGCAGCAGTGGGAGGCGGAGGGGACAGGAAGCTCAGGCAGTCTGGAGCCAGATCTCACCAAGACACAGCTGACGTGAGGGAAATTGGAGCGATGGCAAAAAAAAAAAAAACAATGACGCAGCAAACCAAACCATCTGTTCTGCTGCCTGTCCAGACGTAACTGGATGGCACAAATTTAGTCTCACTGCCAAAGCAGCATGACCCAGGAAGCAACACTCAGAGCCTGCCCAGGTTCCAGTTGAGAGGTCAGACCATTGCTTTACAACTTGTGTTTCTTATTAAAAAAAGAAAAGAAGAAAAAGAAATGAAGCAGTGCAAAATGATTAGATTTTTCTGCAGCTCTCCACACTAATTCCACTAATATTTAAGAGGGTCTTAAAGGCTGAGAGGACATGTGTTACATAACAGGGACGCTTCTGTAAGCTGCAGTGAGGCTGAGGTGATGTAAGCGGCGCTGCAGGGTGAACACACACACATACACACACAACAGCTGCAGTAATGACCTCAACTGACTGGAGGATTCGACTTACGTGATGGAGAAGAGAACAGACTTTAAATTACTGTTAATTTACAAATCACTGACCAGTTTAGCACCACAACACATTACAGATCTGCTGCTGTTAAATGAAACTTCTCTGGTCTCCTAGGACACAAATTCACCTGTTTTTTTTCTGCTTTTGAGCCATAATAAATGAAACATTAACTAATATTTTGATGGCACTTGACAAAATGTTAAATGTTGACTGGTTTTCTCAATTGTTGATGACTTTGTATTTTTGTGTTTTTATGATGTGAAGCACTTTGAACTGCTTTGTTGCTGAAGTGTGATGTACAAACAAGTAAGTAAATGCTCAGCAATAACAATATGACTGGTTGTGAGTGAAAAAGGTGACCCGGTGAATTATCTGACACCAACATACATCAAAACAGACCTGATATCACAGCATAATGATGCAACCAACTGGATGCTAATTTTACATGACTTCAGTCAGTCTAGGAATCCTTCCTGTGCTAATGTGCTAAATGACCCACATCTTAAAATGCTTCTCTCTTACTGTACACTCCAACACCAACATATTGGTTCATTCCTTGTAATCCCTGGATTCTAGTTCAGTCTGCTGCTTTTACTAATATATGTGGAAGAAGGATCTGCTGGCAGGAACTCTGTGACCTTTCAGACTGGAACCAGGACAGGATGCGACCTGTACAATAAATCCAGACAAGAAAGTTCCTCTCACTGCGTATTCCACAGGCAGCTGTCAGTGGCGTTATAACCAGGCTGAAGCAGCTGCTTTTCTTCCTGTAAAGTGCCTTGAGGTGACGTTTGTTTATAATAATATAAATGGATTTATCTGAACTGGGAACTGTGTCTTTGCTCAGCCACATTCAGGAATCCCTGGAGCTTCACCATTACTGACAACAGCCCAAGTAAGAGGTAGAGTCTGGGCAAGGATTAAAAGTTTAAGATAAAAACGATTTGGATGTTTGTTTGCTTGTGTTTTACTGTGTTTTGATTCTTAACCGTTTTGGGCCAAAGTGGGCCGCAAAGCAGGCTGGTGCCAAGTTTTATCAGATTAGTTTCGCAGAGCTTTGAGTTCTTTCAGAATGAGCTCGGAACGTTATGTCCGAGTTTTCTCTTCCTCTCCTCTCAGACCTGCCTGGATATGTCAGTACAGTCCTTGGAGATGGATAGAAGGGTGAGATAGTCGTTGTTAGTGGGGTTTAGAGAGCACTAATGCCATTGCTGCCACGTTCCACCAGGGGTTTGCCAATTGCTGCTGGCTAGTCTGAAGGAGCTGAGTGGGGGAGGACTGCTCTGAGACTCAGAAGTTTGGAAGCTGCAGCTCAGAGGAGGAACTTCATCTCGCGGGCGGGGCTAGGTCCACCCAGGCATTTTGCACTGTGGAATGGTTGCCATGGAGATTAAATTATTTCTCATACATGAAAAAAATTCAAGGCAAGGCAACACTACAGGTATGTTTTTGATGAGGAAAAGTTGTTTATGTTTATTATGTGTGTGTGTGCGCAAGGCTTGTTGTTTATTCACTCTTCCATCTATTGTTCCATAATAACACACCTCAGACACTGAGAGCTGTTTGGTTATTATTTCCTAATAATCAGGTAGGGCTCTGACTTAGTGATTCTGATTAAAACCTCTAACTTTGGCTCTTGTTAAGAGTTGCTCTTAGCTAAACCAAAACATTACTTTACAGTAACTCAGTACATTTATTCTTGTTATACAGATTATTTTTTATTTTGTGGTAGTATGTCTAACTAATTTCAAATCGCCAAAGACAGTAAAGTTTGACAGTGACATGACTGGAGCTGGACCAGTCTTACCAGTCTTACAGATGGGACAGCAGTGGTTGGGCTCATAGGTGGGGTTCACGCAGTGAGGGGCCGGGCAGTCGGAAATGCTGCAGTACACCTCTCTGTTGGCCTCGCAGCGACACCGCTCACACCTCGACACCTGGAAGACACGAAACATGCTGCACCAAATTATTAAGAACAGAAAATGTCAAAAACAATTATAAAATAGAAAACAAAGTTACGCCTTGAAGTTCGAAAAGATTAAGCATTGTCACAAGATGGAGAAAAGTTTGGAAACAATAGTGTAACTTGATTTGCTTTATTTTCCCCCTGCTTGTACTTAAATTAAGACTTTGAAACAAACATGCAGACGGTATTTAGCTCGGGCTGTACCGATAAATCGGCATCGATTTCCTTAATTTTGGGAGATCTTAAAAGCTGATGCTTAAATGTGAAGCTGATCTTATCCACTGATCTTATCTACCTCAGCAAAGGTCTAAATATCAGTCGAAGGGTCAGCCTCATGAGGTGCACCGGCACGGGGAGTGGAGGGGCAGAGCGGGACGGGACCGGACAGAGAGGAGGGATGGAGAAGTCTGATTCTGTCTCACCCTGAACTCCTCCAGCAGTCTGTAGGTTTTGCCTCCGTAGACGCAGACCCTGGCCATGGCCTCACACACAGGGCAGCACGCCTTATACCTGATCCGCGTGCACTGCGGGTGGATGCGGGGACACCTGGGTCGGACGCACACGGGGCCGTCCACGGTGCAGGTGCAGGGGCACGCCGTGGGGCTCGGGTAGTAAACCTCTCCGATGCTGTACACGAAGCCATGGTCGTCAATGCACCACTTGCCCCGGTAGTCCCCAAACTCGTAGTCCGGCTCTGTTTTGGTGGAGTACTCCTGCGCCGCGCGCCCAGGAACCAGCAGCAGCACCGCGAGCGCGACGGAGAGGCCGGGGAGCACGCGCTTCACCATGGTGGCCAGGTTGAAGTGAGCGGCTGCTTCTGCTGCGCTCCTGTGAGCGCATCCTCACACCGACAGGGCGGCAGTGACGCGCGTGGGGGCGTCACTGCCGCCCTGCATCCCTCTGGTTCACCCAGAGGCTTCAAAAGTGTCAGGTTGTTTATGGATCCAAAATATTGATCTGACTAAACTCTTTCTTTCCTTCTTTCTTTCTTTGGCTCTCAAAAGAGATTGAACTTTGGAAACAATCTGCCACTTCATGAACTATAAAACTGTTCTTTACACCAGGGACCCCAAAGGGCACGAGATTCTGGCCGGGGGACCCTTTCCAAACTCATAGACTATGCTACAAATAACACTAAATTTTCCCCTTTTTTATCACTTTTATTTACTATTCAATAATTATTACATTCATTTAGCATAAATGCTAACCTCATACTTTCTGATTTTAGTAGGCAACAAGCCATGTGGTGTTAAAACGTTTTGCTAACAGATGACTGGCAAATAAACTCACTTTAGGATTCAGGCCATTATTTTAGGAAGGTCACAGTTATGACTTTATTAATCTGATTTATTGTGTGCTTAGTTTTGTCACTTTATTTTTATGCTTTTATTTAGTTTACTGACGTTCAGCACCTTGTTTCAGCTGTGGCTGGTGTTGATGTGTTTTACAAAGAAAGTTAACGTTCCAGGCGAGAGGCGGTGTCACCCTGGACAGGTCGACAGTCTGTCGCTAAGAAAATGTCATAATTTTATATTTATCCCATGAATTTTTATTTCCTCTCCACTAGTTTTTTTTTTTTTTCCAGCAGGGCTGCTGGATGGTTCTTCTGGCGTTTTTCTACTTTTTCCATTTCTAACTTGAGGAGCAAAGTGATACATTTGACTGGCAGTCAATCAGAAAGATTACCATGGTAAACATTTTTATTTTTCCCTGTGTGTGACATTACATAAGCTATTTTAACCCAGATTTTGTAACGATTAAAAAAATTACATGCATAAAATCATCAAATGCAGGTTCACTTTTCAATTATACGATCACCATATTTGTAATTCATTTAAAAATGTCAGTTTCATTCTAAATTAAATATTTTAAAAAATTTTGTCAAGTGAATTGAGATGACTGAATTGCCCCAATATGACTAAAATGAATTGAACTGAACATAAGTTCACATGGAAAGGTCATAGTGCATGTTAGGAGCTAAATATGGCCAACATTTTGTTAGTAGAGTACGTCAAGATAAATCAAAACTAAAAAAAAGTCACCCACTCACAGATTGGGAAATCAAATTTATTTGAATCAATAAGATCAGACAGTACAAAAAGAGGCAGATTACTAAAAGGTCCATTTCAAGTAAGAAACCAGTCCTTTGAATGGATAAGTGAGGTTACCTTTGAATGGGTGTGGCCCATGCACTTCTCTGATGTATGTAAATGATTCTAATGTCAGCAGAAACAGGCAAATAAAAGATACAGTCAGTAGAAAATATGATGGAAAACCATTACAGAAACAACATGGAGAACATATCTGGTGTTTCAGCAGAAACACGGGGATGAAACGACGACGCTGACTTTAAACTCACCAAGTCATCAGATATCAGCTTGCTTAGTTTTATTCCACATATTCTAAAGGTTCCTCTTATCTGCAGGAACCTCAAACTGTTGCAGAATCATACTTAGCTGAGCATGCAGAAGGTTGGGAATCAACAGAAACCAAACAGAGCTTCTTCCAGCCAGCTGAGTCAGAAATGTTTCAGAAAAGCTGAGTTGGTCAAAAGGGAAGATTTACAGGTGGAGTATAGTCTCAGGTGTGTGACAGGAAAGCAAGAAGTAACAGAACCAGTTGTGTGTTCCCTACAGACTAGCAGAACGTTGGTCTGTCAGGTGAGACGGATGGAGCAGTAATGAACCCATCTGGTTCACAACTTCACCACTAGAGGGCCCACCTCTACAGCTACCACTCTGTTCTAACTAAACTCACACATCATACTGTTGGCTACTCTGATTGGGCAGAAGTAGAGGTGTTGGGGGGGCTACTTCTTCTGAGGAGGGTGGGGGCGCTGCAGCCCCAGGGTTCGGGCCTTCCTGTCCCACTGAGGGGTCCATTGGCGCTGGGGCCCCGACGCTGCCATCTGCTGGAGGGGGCAAGCTGTTGCTGTCATCACTGGGGGCGCTGCTGACCGGGGTGCTGCTCTCCCTTGGGGGGTCGGAGGGAGGGGCTGCTTTGTCAGAGGCAGACGGGGGTTCAGGCAGCGGAGAGGCAGTAGACTGCTGGTCAGAGGGAGGCTCAGCCGGCGCTGCCTCATCTGGGGGAGCAGGACACACACACACGTTTACACACTTAAAGGTGACCCATCATGTTTCTTGAACAGGTTAGGATAGGACTATGGCCTATACAAAACATTTTTTTGCACATATAATTCTTAGATAATGAGATTTTATACTGCTCAGTTCTGCCTACTGTGAGCTCCTTTCACAATGAGCTGTTTTAGTCTGCTGTCACTTTAAACCAAACAAGCTGCTGGCCACGCCCCCTCAACAATGTGAAAATGGCTTCAAACAAATGTGCAATTATACAACCGTGCATATGTGAAAAGCAGACATGGAGCCTCCTGCACAGCCAACAAAAATGCAGCAAGGGGTTTCTGGATGGTAAGTCAACAACAAAACTTGTCTTTTCCAACAAGTTTTGTTGTTGGAAAACTTGTACAATGACGCGCTCACAGTGTGGAAGCATTAGTACCTGTCTCCATTGGTGTGGGCTTGTCTTCCTCTGTGGTCCCTGAGGTGGCGCTAGCGTTGCTCTGCTCTGCAGCCTTGTTGGCCGCAGCTTCCTGTTGCTGCTGTGCTGCTTTCTCCGCCTGCTCGGCCGCTTCTCGCTCACGTTCCTCGGCTCTCCGCCTGGCCGCCTCCTCTGCAGCTGCCATCTCGGCTGCCAGCTTCTCCATGTCCACCTCCACCTTCAGGCTGCACAGCTGCACACGAGACAAGGCCAAACGCAGCACTGAGTACAGACAGGCCTGGTTCAGGCAAGACGGTTTTACAACATGAACAACATATTTCCTCCACAGTTTTAACAGATGTGGGCAATACAATTTTAATTTTTTTAAATGCCAGTATGACTGTAGAGCAAAAACAAAGAGGATGTGGAGCTGAGTTTAGCCTCAGATACTGGTTGTTTAAAAACGTCTTCAGGCGACCTGGAGACGGGATTTAGGGTGAACCTGGGACATTCCAGCACTAAGTATTTAATTAATGGTTTGATTTGATTGGATAACAAAACTTCAACAAGAGAACAAACAGCAGAAATAATTGAGAGAATTTTCAAGGTCATTAAATAACATTTGTTATGACTATACTTGTTACTTATGATGTGTGTCAGGGATAATCATATTTACACATCATACTTTAAAAATCACTTTTAACTATTTGCTTGTTGTTGCTGTGGCAAAATAATTTCCCACATGGGATTAATAAAGTTTCTCTTTCACAGAACAAGAATAAAATTGGAAAGATGTAGAAAGAAAATATCAAGGCTGACAAAAATGTTGAGTAAGAAACAAAAAATCAATATCTGAACTGGAAGAAAGCTGAAGGACAGGGGCAAAAAAAACATGTCCTGATCCTATTTTTAGAATTTCATAATAATTTCCACAAACACACATTACACCTGTAGCTACAGTGAGGCTGGATCTTATTTAGTTCCAATCGTTGAGTGGAATCTCACCCGCTTGAGTTCAGTGTTGAAGGAATCAGTAGTCTCCAGGAAGCGTCTCTTCTTCTCTTGGTGGCGATCTTCGATCTGCAGAAGCTCCGCCTCCAGTTTCCTCTGAAATGACCCGCAGACAGCCGCTCAGAGGAAACCGCCATCAACCTTAACATAACCAACAGCCACACGCCTCATCCAGCCAACCAACCTGGTGCACCATGAGGGACTGGACCTGCCTCTTGAGGACCTGCATGCGGGCCGTGGTGACCACAGAGCGGACATCGGGGACAACAATCTCGCTGAGGATGTCGCTGATGAGTCGGTGGTTCCTTTGGAAACGAGCGGCGGCCGAGTGCTTCACTGAAAAGCCGTCATCGTAGTCTGGGCACAGAAAGAAAAGCCAACATCAAGCTTCAACATCAGCAGCTAGCTAAACCAGAGCTGTCCAGTTAGCAGAGTGGTCCCCATAGTCGGTCCTTGAGGGCCGGCATCCTGCATGTTTTAGTTCTCTCCCTAGTTTAGCGCGCCTGGATCAAATGATGGCTCATTAGAGGCCTAAGAAGAACACTGACATGTTGAAAAGGTTGTTACTACCACCAGGGAACATGCAGGATGCCGGCCCTCCAGGACAGACTTTGGGGACCACTGAGTTAGAATGTCCCAAGTCAGGTCCCTGTGCTGGTCCTCAGAGGGTTTTAGGAGGTTTATGAATGTGAACTTGCCATCGGGGTCCTCGGCAGGCTGGATGCTCATGTACGGCTCTCCCTTGTCCATGCGACTCTGCCTCTGCCTGCTCTCCTCCTCCATGGCAGCCTCAGCACGGTTCTTGGCGTTTACATAGGCCAAGTAAGCTGGAGAGTTGTGGTAAGCTTTCAACGAGTCGTTGTACTCGATCTGCAGGCAAAAACGTTCCGTTAGCAGCCAACCTCCAGGAATGAATCAGCAAACATCTGGATAACACTGGGAGGGGTCAACCAACTGAACCATTCATTTAGGAATCAGTTATTGATTATTCTCATGTTTACCGGATAAAAAAAATGACTCAATTTTTGCAGATTCTTAATTGAACCACTTAAAGATTATTTTAAACAACTTTAGAAATGCATTACACTTGAAAATAAATAATTTCATTCTGTTTGTAAATAGGAAAACTTTCTAAAACGGAATAACAGCATTTCTTTAGTGAATGTTTAATCAATCATAGTAAAGAACGCATCTGCAGCAAAAACAATCCCATCAACAGGTGCAGTGCAGAGCTAATCTGATGACTGCTTTCTTAATTAAGTAAACAGATAACAAAATGTGCATAACAAGAGATTTTTTTTATTCTTAGATTATAATCAGGTGAAGCTAGGACTATGCCACTTGGGAAATTAGGGTAGAAGACACTTAAGGTTTTTGTCATCTTGTATACAAAATTTAGAGGGTTCTTGTACAGTTTGGACTTTATTATGTCAAAATGTCCTTTTTGAGTCTGCACTAAGGTGAACAATTAAATAATTACTGTTCCTTCAAGTTTGGTAGCAGCAGGAGAGAGCAGACAGCTTGCAATAATTAAACTACAGATTTATCATTCATCCTATGAAGTCCTGTGTCTAACTGTTCACTAGTTGTACATTATGAGTAACATAAATGAAAAAGCACTTTGCCGCTTCATCACAACATATAAACTAATCAAATATTGTCTGAATTAACATACACTGATAACTAGGGCTTGGACTTTAATGCATTCATTTTGATGGATTAATTATATATATCTTAACACGTCTAACTTTTTTTTAAAAACATACAAACGCCCTGATTTGAAACCGTCGTAGTTTTTTTCTGGTATGCCCATAAATCTGAGACAAAACAAAGCGATGAAGGAAAACCTGCTTCTAAAACCGATCTGCTGAAAAAGATTGTAGTTGTGTTCAAGTTATGCAAAAAGGAGTGAGCCTGTCAGAGTACAAACCTTTTCAGCTTCGTACTCATTCAGGTAGTCCTGCTTCTCCTCGTCAGTCAGGTCCCTCCACATCCCTCCGATAATCTTCCCAATCTCCCAGAGCTTCAGGTCTGGATTGGAGGCCTTCACCTGGTCCCATACCTTTAGGGTGATGGAAGATGCAAACATATGGGCACACACCATCAGATCACATCCACTTTAATGAGAGAAAAAGAAGACAAAAGGAAATAAAGGAGGAAAAAAACAAAGACAGAAGCAGTCAACTAGTATTTATTTTTTGCAGAAAGACTTAAGGAAACAAAAAAGTGCATCTCAATAAATTATAATATTCTCAAAGAGGTTGTTTTTTTTTTCCCAGTAATTCAATTCAAAAATAGTTAAAGTGGGTTATTGCTATAATATCTGTTCAGAGTGCCGTTCCAAGAACATAAATGCAAAGATGGGTGGAAGGAAACGTGTGTTGGGTCAGAGTAATCCTTTCAAATGACATTAAATTTGTATTTTATTTGGAAATAGAAGGTCTCGGAGTCTGCAGAGTGGAGAGGAACAGAATCCAAGCTGCTGAGGTGTAGAGAGACTTCCCAGTCAGAGCAGCGCTCCAACACTTTCCCCTCTGCAGACAAGCTTTATGGAAAACCCTGCTTTTGTTTTCCAGGATGTCTTGGTACTGAGCCACTCCACAGAGAATCAGAACCTGCTTTAATAAACAGAGTGGCAGCACGTTGGAGCAGCTCTGTTACTTTCATTGACATTTTTCAGTTTTCAAACTTCCACTCCTTCCTTTCTGGGAAAAAACTGCTTTTTTTGGACAACTGCTCCTTCATGTTTTGGATTCTGTCCAGCTGGATTGATTTTTGCCAATATTTTTAACACTTTGTTCTTTTGCTAAAAGCCATAGCGATAACAACATAATTTAATTTCCCTTTGGGATCAATAAAGTATTTAGCGAAATCACCAGTTCAGCACCTGCTCTACTGTAACAATACATCATTCTAACTGAACTACTGAATATTAGGCTAATAAAGTTATTTACACCCACATGCAGCTTTGTGTGGTCAGAGGTTTGGTTTTTCATAGAGTGTCTGGTGTTGCCTCCCGTTCAGCCTGCTGCACTTTTCATTTCATGGCTTATTTTACCAACAGCCCTGATGACTGCAGCTATATCTTCATTTTTCCTCTAATTGGGACCAAAAGAGGAAGAAATGATCATATTTCATTTGACCTTTGCATGCTAAATATGAATGATTGTTTGGTAAAAATTTACAGTTTGAGAAAAACCCCATCACCATGGATATGCGTCTCTTATTTAGAGGGACTCAACACATCTCACTGAGTTGATCTTATAGTGAACAAAACTGTTTTCATATTCCTGGTAATTAATGCCACAGCCACTGAAATTTGGGACATTTTTCCTGTTTATTCGCTCACTTGCAGACAACGATATTCACTAATGTCAGTTTGTTAGCATAACTTATTGTATGACAACATGCTTGCTAATGCTGATTCAGCAAGTTAAATACAGGTAACCATGGTGACCAGTGACAGCTTAAAGGCCAGCACCCGCCTATGTTTACAAATAGGCATGCCTTTCAGAAGGTAAACCTTTCTATGGTAAAAATCTTTTTTGTTGGTCTGTGTAATATTCAAATTTCTGACGAGTCGATTTAGAGTTTCTAATAGCTGTGAGCTAGAATAATCCAAACTTACTGAAATACATGCTGGAAACATAAAACTCCAATCTGATTCTTCGAAATGAATTACTGAAATAGATTTGGATTTCCCTGATATTGAAATTCGTTGAAATCCACTTGGAAGGTGAAACATGGAGCTGATGGATTTATGGCTGCACAGTCAGAGAGCAGAATGTCTTCAGCAGCAGGTGAGGATGACATTAGAACTGTAAAACTATGAGAGCAAGAGAGGAAATAAGAGCAGCAGAGGAAGTGAATGTAGCATCTAGAAATAGAAGATGCTGGAGGTTGTTGAAAATTAAAAGCTGACAGAAAAAGAGTGGAGTAGCTCCATTTGGTGGTGGAGGAGGTGGTGGTGAGGCGTCATGGCTTGGCTGTTTCCCGCCCTCAAACCCCTGCAGACTGTCAGGGGAGGGGAGGACAAGCAGTAAAAGCAGACACCGTAGATGGGTGTCTTACCTTCCTGCTTACCTTCCGGCTGTACCGCATGTAAGGCATCAGAGGCTTGTCTGGAGGTTTGGGAGGCTTTGGGACGGTGATCCCTGATGAGTTCTGTGGAAAAGGAGAGGAGAAGAGAAATGAAAGGATTTCAGGTGGGACAGCGGGATGGGGGGATGAGGAGGGAGGGACAGCAGGCGAGGAGGAAGAGGAGAGAAGAACAAAGTGATCATAGAACTCCAGCTCTGGAGGTCCGCTGATAACAATCAGACACACCACTAACCCCTCCCTCCCTCTTTCCTCATGGTGTCATAACCCTCTTTAATAGGCAGTCAGCTGTTTGCAGCAGAGCGCCGCCCTGGCTGTCATTAGGAGAGTGTTAAAAACACTGGTAGCTCTAAATGCTACAGGTCTGTTCCAGGGTTGTTATGAAGAGCAGATGACAGTTGAAACCACAAGTTTACATACACTGTTTTTCCCCCCACTCACTGTCTTAAGTTAAGTTAGACCAAACTTTTCTAGTTCTAAGTCAGTTACAATCACTGATATTTCTATTTGTTAAAAGTCAGAATGTGTAATTTATCTGTTGATGTCTTCAGAACCAGACGTTTCCATCCATGTCCTCAGAGTGTGGTAGGATTGCTCTGAGCCTTCTTCCTGAGTGGCCTAACAAAATTAGTCTGACCATGCGTTTATATGAACCAGGCTTTATCCAGACGCACTGACATGTGTAGACCTGTGAAGAAGAATCTACTTGTATTTCCATCTGTACTGAACATAAAACCAGTCACAGTAGTGTGTTGGTTCTGTGTCTTCAGACCCGCTCCATGCTCCAGTAAAGGCTGGGATGTTACTGCATTTCTTAATGACTACTATTTGGTTTCCATGGAGCTGAGTCCAACCAGATTATTCAAATGAGAGCGTCTACATTACATGTTTTATTGCCATTAGCCATTTATTCTGACTTCTCATGTCTATGTGGATGTGGCTGATGTCCTACCAGCTTCAACAGCATCTTAAGGACTTTAGCTTTAGCTCTGGACCAGAACCTGTCTCCTTGTTGAGTGGAATAGAATTTTTTTATTCTAACTGAAATAGAACAAGAGAAGTTTGGCCTGATTTTACTTTGGAAAGAGAAAAAAAATGTTTTGTGTCTTTTATTAGGTGCATCTTCTGGTTTCATCCAGCACAATAAAAACATTTATTTAAAAATTAAGTCAGCACAATTTAAGAAAATTATGAAAAACTATCACTTAAAATAGCAAAAGTGATATTAATTGCATTTAGTACATGTTTTTCATGTACTTGTGATGTTTTACCTCCGTACAATGTGCTCACCACTCTGAGCTTTAACAAAACCTACAGCAGGCGAGGCCACAGAGGACAGCTCAGCCCTGTTTTCTCATTTCCAACGGTATGGGTCGGTTCAGTGTGCCATTTTATAATCCGGCATATTCTAGCAAATATTTCCACCTCCAGCTGGACTCCAACTGGGCAGCCGGGGTGAAACCCAAACACCTGACGTAGCGTCATGCTAAAGCAGCAACAAACATGATGCACCACTATGTCTTGTCGCAAGTAAACATAATTCATCTCCTTCTTTGAAAGAAGAACACATTTTATTACCTAAAATGCAATAACAGCATTCCTTTAGTGAATGTCTGATCGTTCACTAAAGGATCTGCAGTTAAAAATCCTTCTGACATCAACAAGAGTTCAGCTCTTTCTCCTGGAATTATCAATACAGTGGAGGACTGATGTGCTGAGTATTTACTGGATTTACTGATTAAAAATTGGACATTTTTCTTAACAGAATGTGAACCAGGTGAAGTTAAAAGTGCTGCTTGAGAAGTTCTAGATAGAACAGGTTTACAGACAAAGTTTGTTTTTCTTATCTTAATACAAAATGTCCATATTCTGTGCAGTTTTGGTTTAATTACTGCTCTGTGTTTTCAGCAAAATGGCCTTTTTGTATTCTGTAGTCCTGTTTATCACTAAATCAGTTGAAGATTAATTCAATAATGAATGAAGCCTCATTAAAAAAAGGGGTTAAAAAAAAACCTTTTTACATTCACACAAATAATTATTGTTTTCTTAATGCTTCCCTGAAAAGTCAATAACATATCAAATCATATTCCACCACCCACCACCCCCCAAATTTCCAAGTCCCATTTTGAAATCCTTCTTCCATTCATTACCCTGCTGGAGCCTCCGGAGCTCCCTCCCAGCCGGAGGTTGTTGTAGGCCAGATGACTGTAAGGGTTGTAGCCCACAAACCCTGGGGTGGAAGGCATTTGCTGATGGAAGACAAATGAGACAAAACACGAATGAGAAATGGCTCACAAACAAGAGGAGGAAGACGGACAAACATAAAAAAAGTAAAAAGAAAGAAACAAAAAGGAGTGGAAAACATGAGCAGTTGTTTTGATGACCTCAACATGCAAGGGAAAAAAGAAAGAAATGGCCAGAGGACCGGCATTCAGAGTGAGAGCACAACATGTCAACGCTGCATGGAGGATTAAAGCTTGGTTTAGTTTCTGCAGAGAACAAACTCCGTTTAACTAAACCCGTGTCTGGACCAGAACCGTTCACAATGTTGCACCCTGCTGTGAATGCGAGGAAATGAAAGGCCAAAAAAAAAAAAAAAAACACAGACTGCTGACTCAAGTTCACAAAGATTTCTACCCAACCTAGGAGGATAGAGATCTTGACTCAAACAGCTACATTCTGTTAAAAGGCTAGAAATGGTTTTAAGATGGGAAGAAGCAGGAGCCAAAGTGATTATGGAGAGCTGAACAAGATTTGTGGCAACCTTAGTGAATTCAGATAGAGAAGGAATATGGAAAAGCAAAAAGTAGAGGACAGCAGCCCAGCTGTTGGCCAGCTAGGAGGAAGAGAGGCTGCAGCTGCTGGTTAGATACTCACTGTTGTTGGGGCGGGAGGGGGAGGTGGAGCGTAGGATGGGCGCTCTGTGCAGGAGCAGAGAAAAGAGACACATGACAACCTGAGTCTGACCACAGTGCTCAGCTGCGTTTCCACTGACCATATAATTGCGCAATTTGACATTTCAAAAGTAATGAAGTGTCAAATTTCATTATTTGACATTTATTTGAAATCTGCTTAATAGAAACATGCTACATTTTGGTGCTAGGAAGAGATGTTTCCTTTGGTTGTATAAAAGTTGGTTTATTTTGCAAATCTGCATTGGAAACACTTTTTTCCTTATCACACAAGTCACATGACCAACAACTGGATGTTGCCACTGACACAAACCATATAGAAGATGACAGGAAGCAGTTGGAAGATGATCCAACTGCTTCCCGATGAAAAAACTACTGAATTGTAATTAGACAAAAAGGTCCTGATCACAGTCATATGGATATATTACACCTTTTATGCAATATGTGCATGCATATTATGATATACATTATACATGTTGTATAATATGTGCACTATAAGCATATCATACAATATGTATAACATTGTATCTTATACATCTTATACATATTGTATAATATGCATAATTCTACACAATATGTAATATTATATAATCATATATATATATAATATTATTAATCTTGTACTCCAGTGGTGAGTAAATACAATAAATTTTATCCTGAAATGCATGACTAAGTGATTAGTCCACGGGAATGAGGCCCATATTTTCATATTAAAATGCTTAACATTTGTATTTTTTGTAGTATTAATATTGTTACAGAACTTTCCTTACAGCAGTATAAGGGAAATATGAATGTAAAAATCAAAATCATTAATAATGTGTTTTACACGTTTATACTTACTTGACATCTTTGCTGGACTCTGGATCGCAGAGATCAGACTGTTCTCATGTTGGTTAAACTGCAAAAAGAAAAAAAGCTTTAAGGCTTCAGCATTTTCAGCCACTAAAAGACAAGAATCAGAACCAAAATGTTTAAATTAAAGAAATATTATGTGCGGACTCCTAAGCGGTCTCGAAATTACTGGATATCTGCGATAAGCAGCAATGAAAGACGATCGACTTCTTCTTGAAAATCAGGCTAACTCTAATAGGCAAGGCCCGCTAGCTAAAGGGCTAACACTAATACGGAGGAATTTGCGCCTCGGTAAACATAAACAGTCTGACAGAGTTCATTTAAAAGACCCATTTACACGCAGAAACATAAACAGAAGCAAAATAAGTCCGCTGCTGAACTATTCACAGACTTACTCTGGTCGGAAGAATGGAATCAATATATTAGCGATGCTAAACTAACAGTTATCAGAACGTAACAGACCATCAAGAGCTCAGCAACGAGCCTAGCTACTAAGCTAACCAAAACCAGCATATTTAGTACATTTTAATTCAACTTATTTAAATATTAAGCAAAAAATTATTTTTTTATATGCACTAAGAAATTACTAACACACTCACTTTGTCACCCTTTGTTCCCTTCGACTAAGACGCCGCCTGTTCCGCTTCTCTCCATTTCACGCACAAACCGGTAGTGTTTAAACAAAACTATCCTTTCAGAATAAGAGCTTGACTACATGGGCGCTGGGAATTTTTCTCTTGTCCAGGATGGGTAGGGTACCCAAAAATTGTTCTCAAGATTAGCATTACTTCAGTATACTTAAAAGGCAACTGTCCAAGAAATCACTCAAGTAAGACAACAAAAGAATTTTGAGTAAAGACTACTATCACTACTTTTCTAACTGTTATTACTAGGTTGCTCAATCAGTTGGGTCAGGGAGAGACAGTCAGTGGTAGATGAAAATATTTAAACAGCTTTAAAAAAACTGACAAAATAGTATAGTAATGACAGAAGACAACACTTTTGGATTAAGTGGAAACTTATCCAGTGAAAAGAATTTTTTTTTGTCCCCTCAGCAGTACTTCATCTTTTAAATTAATTTAATCAATTCTATATCCTTGTGTAATGTTTCAATGTCATGTCAGCAAACTTACATGAATTCACTTTGAGTAAAACCGAAAAGCTGTTAAAATTACAGGAGACAGACTGGAATAACACAATAGTGGATGAAAAAAAAAATTAGAAAACTTATAAACATGGAAATGGCGGAAATAATCTAACAGAAACCAACACACCTCATATTGTTAGTGGTACTATCAAAGAGGAAAGATAGATATTTATGAACAAACATGAAAACTGAATGGATAAATGTCTACACTGTGCTTTATTTACATAATAATAATAATAATAATAATAATAATAATAATAATAATAATAATAATCATTATTATTATTATTATTATTATTATTATTATTATTATTATTATCATTATTAATGTTTGGAAAGAAACTTCAGGTGGCACCGTCATGGCACCTTCTTCTCTTTCAGACTGCAACAGGGCAGTGTGTGTGTGTGTGTGTGTGTGTGTGTGTGTGTGTGTGTGTGTGTGTGTGTGTGTGTGTGTGTGTGTGTGTGTGGTGTGGGGGCGTGTGTGTGTGTGTGTGTGTGTGTGTGTGTGTGTGTGTGTGTGCGCATGCGTGCGTGTGTGTGTGTGTGTGTGTGTGTGTGTGCGTGTGTGTGTGTGTGTGAATGGGTGTTTGGGGTCCTCTGGACTTGATAAAACGTCATAAAAGTGAAGGCTTTGGTTTCTATTGCTCAATAAAAGAAGGGGATACCGAACATGGTAAAAGTGTGAAAGAACCAAACCAAGATATATCTGTGAATGTGAATCTTAAAAGTTTATTGATAAACACTTTTCTGAAGCGAAGAGGATTATGAGGTTATTCTGAAGATCACTGCAGGGGGAAAGGAACAAGAGAGCCTTTGAAGCTCGGACCAATCACATCTGCCTCGTCTTTCCCCAAGCCTGCAGGGACTCTCAGGATATCTGAAGTACATAAGCACCACTAAAACATTAAAATCTAAAACATTTGTTCTGTTTTGGATGCTTCTGTGCTTCTATAAGGTCTTCATCCTCTTGGTGTTCCGATGCTTGAGGTGAGTCTTCAGAGCAACAAGGTCGATGTAGAGAATTTGGTTGAGGACAGCCGAGGCACAGAGCAGTCCGCCATGCAGGGCCCCAGCCAAGCCGTTGCAGAACACATCCTGACCTGAACACACACAATGACATGAGGAATCAGACTCTAGATCCTATAAAGGCATTACAGAAACAACCTCCATAGTAGATTTGAGATTATAATGTTACTGGGTAAGATGTAAAGTCTTAATTGAGGTAAGTCAACAACTCTGTGCAATCAGCAAGGTTTACTTAGATGTTCAACTACAATTGAAACCAGATATTTATATACACTATATGAAAAAAGCAAACCTTCTCCCCCCTCTCTGTCTAACATTAACTCAAGCTAAACATTTCCTGTTTCTGGTCAATTAGCATTACCACATTCTTCTTGTCATATGCCACAATTATGAGATTTCTTCTTATTTTCTTCAAAGTCTCAGCCTTACACAAGCTAAGATAATATGCTCTAAAGCTATTTTGGAATGCTTTTGAGGAATTTGAGCTGATACTCTAGTAGCTAATTTATAACAACCAAGTTGATTGGAGGCACACCTGTGGATGTATTTTAGGGCAACACTTCAAACCCACTGCTTTCATGAAGGGCATTCTAGAAAATTCAAACAGAATCAGCAAATATATCACAAAGAAAGAATTGTGGAGCTCCAAACATCTGGTTTGGTCCAGTTTCAGATACTTTAAGGTTTCACATTCATCTATTCAAACAATTAGAAACACAGGTATCAACAACATAGTAATACCCAACCATCACACATCACACGGGGTTCTGTTTTCTGTCAGATGTTCTGGTGTTAAATGTTTGAATCAACCCTAGAACAGAATCAGAACATTTTGTGAAGATTCTAGCTGAAGCTGGTAGGAGACTGTCATCATCCATAGTAAAAATGATATGCTTTGAAAAGTCACTCAGAGGGACAGAAACCATTACTCCAGCCATATAAAATGTTACTCAGTTGTTATTATTATTATTATTATTATTATTATTATTAATACACTATGTTCAATCTGCTGTGCGGGGTCGGTCATGCTACCTGTGAGGTACAGCCCACTGACGGGGGTCTGTGGTCGTGTCTTAGCAGATGTTTCCGGACCAAAGCGCTCCAGGTTGTGCTCTGCACCGTACATCTCCCCTCTTGGAGTGCCCAGATAGTGGACATTAGTTAGAGGTGTAGCAGCTTCCATCATGGCCACCTGAACACAACCATACACAGTGTCTTACAACAACAGATAAAACCAACACTAAGCACATTTTTCGGCCATGATTTGTTGAAGATGGTCATTATGACTTCAGTCTCCAGGAACAGATGACACTCCATTGAGATAGAAGTTCAAGCTGAACATTGCACACCTATACAAGCAGGTCATTTCACCTATTTAATTCCACTAGCTTTATATGTTTAACCACCATCCACCTCCAAACATAAATATCAAAGTCTAGTGTTGTACATTCTTCCAACATAGCTGGGATACAATTTGTGATGAAAAGGTATGGAGTCATCTTGACTGCTATTTTAAGAAATTGTTGTGAAAACGCAATAATTGAAGTTGAAGTAAATTCAATTTCAGATGAATGTAAGGTTGATCTGGTCCACTGTGCCAGATCAGCCTGGCAAAAAAAAAAATCCAAAATGTAGAAACAGACACAGAGGGAATAAATACTTGAATTGAAACATTTCATCTTCAAAAACTCAGTTTTTCTTAATCTTTTTTTTTTTTTATCATTTCTGATAACAGATGTACAGAATTAGCTTTTTTTTTTTTAATAATCAGGTGATCAAATGGATACAGCTGGTACCAGTGGTTTGTACTGTATGGTTCTGGAGGTTTGCAGGAATTTCATAAATTAAAATTGTTGATGAATTTACCTCTTTAGGTGTGACTTTGGATCCAACTTTAACCTTTAAAAACATATGAAAAAGCTTAGAAAGTATTTCAAATTTAGCTTAGCTACTTTTAGATTTATATATGTTGATCTCTTAGTAATAAAGCTTCCCATATTATCTAAATTCTATGATTTTTTCCCCTGTTTTCTATATGGCTAGCTGGTTGTAGCTGGTTGTAAGAATGCAAAACAGTTTTAAAACCTCTTGAATCAATATACAAAATCTTTTAAACTTTAAAAATCTGATCTTTTATGTAAACATTTGTTTAGTTTATAAAATTCTTCATGACGTTGTTGCTCCACCTTTAAAGAAGCTTTGTCTGAGATCAGATAACATAACTAGAGTCTAGAGGGCGCCCTCTAGACGTGAGTGCAGCGTCCCAAAATGGAGGACTGCATTTAATGAACGTGACGAGTCATTGGAATAATTTGCCAAACAAGATTACATGTTCCAGTTATAAATCTTTGCATATTTGGTAAAAAATTGTATATTAGATGAGCAGATTTGCACTCATTATTGATGAAGGCAATTAAATTGTTTTATGGACTGTCAGCTGGTTTGTAGTTTGGTTTGCTTGGTTTTAGTGAGAGTTATCTGACATGGTTTTTAATTATTTACTAAACTGACATTTCACCACTTCATAATCTGTTAAATTACAATTGACTACCATCAACCTGTTCAGGTACTACTGCAGGTGGAAATGAGCATTCTTTTTTAATCAGTTAGCAGAGGAATTACCTCACCAATCATTTTTGTCTCTTTTCTTAGTGATAAAGGGAAAATTTATGCAGAATCCAACAATGACTCACCTTATCTCGAAGTTGAGGGAAGATGGTTAGAGCCCATTCCAGCAACTCTTGGGCCATGCTGTTTTTCAGGTCCAGATATTCTGGACTCCTCTTGCCAACTTTGGTCTCTTTCCAGTCCTCAAACCACTCATAGCGGGCCATGGTGAGTAAAGTCATACAGGACTTACCTGTACAAACACAGGAGAATACAAAAGCGCAACATGTGGAAAAGGATGTTTGTGAAATTTGTGGGTCAGATTAAGAAAAAACACTGCAATGAAAAACGTCTCACTCAGGAATTCACAGCGGTCCTGAGGGGTGAGTGTGTTACCTGGGTGTCTGATGGCGGCTGTTGGATCTTTAGCCGATGGGAAGGTGATGAACATCATGGGTATGTTTCCTAACACCTGCTCTCTGTTCAGAGAAGAGTATGCCTCCATACTGCAGCCACGGCAACATGCCCCCAAACACAGAGACATGAGCAGTACATTATTGTTATACTTCTTTCTTTAAATGTTTATACCCCTTAAACTTTTCCGAATTTTTTCACTTCACACCCATAAAACTTCATATTTTACTAAGATTTTATAAGACAGACAAACATGAACAGTGCAGAACTATGAAGTGAAAGGGAAATAATACATGGTTTTCAAAGGCTTTTTGGAAATAAAATCCAAACTGAGTCAGAACTTTGTAGAGCTGTCCTTTATGTCTGCAGGTTGAGAGACAAAATGTTGCCCATTCTTCTTTCCTAAGCAACTCCAGTTCAATCAGACTGTATCTAGAGTGTTTGTTGCCATCAGTTTTTAAATCTTGCATCAGATTTGGAGTTAGATTTAGGTCTGGACTTTGACTGGGTCATTCTAACACATAATACTTTAAGCTTAGCCATTCCATCATAGCTCTGGCTGAATGTTTCAGGATTGTCCTTATTTTTCTTCCTTCAGTCTTTCCATCAACTCTGACCAGATTCCCTGACCCTGCTGAAGAAAAGCATGATGCTGCCAGTGCCGTTTCCTTGTGAGGATGATGTTCAATGGTGGTTTTACTCCAAACATAACATTTTGTATGTAGATGAGGAAGCAAAGCTTTTTCTTAAACCAATGTACAGTGTTCAGTCAGAATGAATAAAACATGCAGGAGCAAACATACAGTGAGTCCAAGTCGTTGCCTTTATACATCCAGAAGTTTTTAGAAACAATGTTCAGCTCTTCCTTGGTTCCATCCAGACCAACAAAGACCAAGAAGGAACCCATACCATGACGAAGCATGCCTAGCAGTGACTGGATTTCTACACACACACGATACCAACAAAGACAGGAGACACCAAATGAAGAAAATAATATCAGAAATGTGTATAGTTAACCGAGTGAAAACATTTTACCTGTTTTTTCCTGAATACGCTGGGGTAGAAATTTCTGGAAGGTGTTGAAGATTCCAGCATCAGAAATGACCACAGGGGCGAGGACCTCAATCTCTTGTTGTCCTTTGAGAACCGTCACACCTTGAAAACATGCAAAATGCTTTATGGTGGTAGAGCAAATGTGCAATGTGGCTCACCTAGAAACATGTTGCAGATGTTAGCCTGGAGTTACAAACAAGGAAAGATAGCCAAATCAAGCAGCTGATAACACTTCATTTGAGTGATGGAAGAATAGTTTTTGCTTGCTTTCATATGTTGAAGGGAAGATTGTAAGGATCCAGAAACAATCTCAAGAAGCCATTAAACAATTATTCAGGCATTCACACTCTTCTCCCTTGTTGATTTTTTAGGGCAGCAGATGGTTGCATTTTGGCCATGTTGAATTTAGTTAGGTTAGGTGGAACTTTATTGATACAGATGAACTGTTATTCTTAAAGTTTACCAAAACTTGACCAAAGGTCTTCCTCTGCTCACCACAGGCCTCCCCCTGACTGTTGATGAGGATGCGTTGAACAGGTGCCCTGACCAACACTTCACCGCCTGCCTGCTCAATAACTGGAACGATGTGAAAAGCAATTTCACTGGCCCCCCCGTGAGGGTAGTACGCTCCGCGTTTGTAGTGGTGAAGAAGAAGCGCATTGATGAGGAAGCTGGACTCTTTAGGAGGGACACCTACAGAAGACAGAACACAAGGACCGTGAACAATGTATGCAGCACACAGCTGATGAGCTGAAGTCTGGAAGTGATGAGCACCATAGAAAAAGTAGGCAGAGAGCGCCTGCAGGTCCTTGTTCTGAGTGAGTCGGGACATCATCTCTGAATGGCTGGTTGTTGCTAGGCGAAACACAGAAGAAACTCTATCCAACAGGCCAGTCCAAATCAGAAAGTTTACCACCGGGTAGGGCAGGATCTTCAAAATGGCAATAAGTGGAGTTCTCCGAGAGGCGTACTGCAGAAGGACAGAGTCCAGATTATTTCTCAGTTATGCACATGCTATCCTGTCAAACAGCTGTTAATTCAGAGATGAAGCTTGACAATTTTTCATGGAGCTGCTTCTAGGAAGTCAGCTAGTGCGACCACCACATCCACTGCTTCCAGTATAAACACTGCTGTAGAACAGCAGCAAACGTAGCAGTGGGAATCAGCATGATATAAACAGCTATTAGATGTTTCTTATTTGAGCATGTAGCAACATAAAACATACAGGTGAGTCTACTGAGAGGTTGAGACCGAGTGCCTGGGCCGAGTGTCCACTGATTTAAAGTTCATTAATGCAGCAGAAACCAGAAGTTTACATACAACTTTTCTCTTACTGTCTGCAGTTAAATCAGACCAAACTTCTCTTGAGTTATTTTTCCAAAAATATTTCTAATTGATAAATGCAAATGGAACAATAATGAGAGAAAGAATATGTCAGTGATTTATTTGTTTATTTATCTTCTTAAAAATCAGTTCATACTAAATAATTACTTTCTATACAATGAGGAAAAGCCCAGGTGATGATGTCACAGAATTGGTAACTTCTCATAGGTTAACTGACACATTTGAGTCAATTAGACACTTAGGGCCACACCTTGAACACACTGCTGGACATGTTTTTGGTCCAAAATGTAAAAAGCCAGATTGCAGTCTGTAAAAACCTTCTTATCTAGAGACATGTACTCTGGTCCAATGGGACTAAAGTATCCACCAGAGGTTACATTGTTACATATGGAGAGAAAAGAGGGATTCTTATATGTCTCTGTGCTGGTTTTACTCTGTTCACTTGCAGCACCTTATAACTGATTCTCATACCTGGATCATTATGGATATCACACACACACACACACACACACACACACGCACACGCACACGCACACACCCACACACACACACACACACACACACACACACACACACACACCTTCATCAGTTTCATAAACTCATCAATGGCCTCCTCTTCTTCAGGGAACTGCTTCTTCAAGGAATCTGCCATCTCAGTTTTCCCTCCGTGAATATGATACTCCCTGAAGGAAGACGGAACAGCCAGGTTTAGTTCTGGTGGTAGGACAGCTTCCTGGCCGGAAACATAACATGTGATGAAACTATTGCTGGAATGAAACATATATAATTATTCAGTAATGACCTGTAGATGGTTTCAAAGGATGTTACAAGAGTGTGCACCCGTCATAAAGATGACCTTTTTGCTATATTAAGAAAAGTGCCATGGATAGAACTTATAGGACAGACCATAACGTTGATGATGACATGGAATACCTGCAATGGCCAGGCGGTCCAAGAAGCACGGTGTCAAAATGTTGTTCCAATTTGACAAACTGCAGCTGTCCCTCAGTGATCTGATCCACAGCAACCCTCAGCAGGCTGTTCTCATGAAGTTGGCCCAGATAATGGATCCCTGATGGAAGCAGGACAACAAGGAACTGAGGTATTTTTAACCTTTTAAGCAGATCATTTATAAATAATTTTAACCTGATATTTTTCAGTTATTTTTGTGTATGAACTAATTAGTTTTGTGGAGTTCATATTTTGAACTTCCTATTTATTGATTTTTGTAGTTTAGCTATAAAACCATGCAAAGAACATCTGAATCACTCTGATATTTCCCCATTTGTAGTACAGGAAGGTTTTGTTGCCAGTGTGTTTTGCTGAGGAAACCTACCCACATCGAACTCAAAGCCATTGCTTTGGAAGGTGTGTGTGCAGCCTCCAGCAAGGTCATGCTGCTCCAGGACTACAACTTTCTTCCCAGCTTTGGATAAAATCGCTGCAGCTGCCAAGCCTCCAATGCCGCTGCCAATCACCACCGCATCCAGAGCCGGTGGAACCCGGTCGGCACGGAACCCTGAGAGAAATGTATCATCATGTCAGGCTGTGAGCATGATGCTGCGTTCCATTTGTATTCGGAACTGGGAAATTTTGACTTCCAAGTCTAAAAATTATCAGGACTCTCCCTCCGAACAGAGAGACTTCCCGCTTGGAAAGTGAAAGAATTTTTCAATCTCTGACTTCGAGATCCAATATGGCAGCTCCTCGCATCAACAACAGGAAGTGAAGGCGGAAGCATTTATTTTACAAGACACAATTTAAAGATTGAGTCTAAAATCAATGTTACATACCTGGAGCTCTAAACTGAATAAATTAAAGGTGGTGTTTGAATATAAGATGTACAGCTTAAAATGATATTCATATGTGGTACTATAAACAATTGAAATCCCTGCTTTACACAAGTAGGATGTTATTCTGGGTGTGATGTCAATCCCATCTCTGAGTTCTGAGGCAAAAGGAAAGCAGCATGTTAAATTAATGATGTCCTTGACAAAATCTTCACTTCAAACTGTAAACCCTCATGCGGCCTTAGCGTGACACACAGGAGGAATGCAGAAAATGAAGCTGGGGTCGTCCCGTCACACCACCAATTATCAATTTCTAAAACCACACACAAACAAAAAAACTTCTAAATGAGGCCTGTGTGCTGGTTCCATTTTGTAAAATTTATATTTAAATTGTTGTTGCATTACTTGAATGAGCAAACATTACAGAAAAGCAGCTTGATAAAAAAAAGATGTAAAATTAAACAGTATTCTTAGAAAAACATATTTCTTTTACCAGTAAATAATACAGCCTGCGCTTTTCTGGGACACAGAGGCTGCTTACAGAAATTTTCAAGAACTTGACAAGAAATTTCTATATTTTGCAAAGTATTTTTCTAAATCCTCTTGAAACTTATCATGTACCTTCAATCATGTTTTTTAGAAAATATCTGGTAAATTCTAAAGAAGTAAGTTGTGGAACGTATAGGATGGATTAGGCTCCACCAGATATTTTTATGATGTAAAGCTCTATGAACTGCCTTGTTTCTGAAATGTGCTATACAAATAAAATTGATTGATTGATACCAGCCATTATAGATAAACACTCTCATGTCACTAGCTACCTGTAGAGACATATAAAAATTACTATCAATTTTTCCCAAAATGTATTACTGTACCAGCTACTGTAATACAACTTGTCAAAAAAAAAAGTAGTAAAATAAGAGCAACTTACAGTCATTGCTTCAGTACTGCCTTCTCTTTGCATACATTTCCACATTCTCTTACCTTTCTTCAGTCTGGCATTCCTCTCATTGCTGTTGGTGACCAGGGGTCCTGGTGGTCTCAGACACTTCTCACTGAACACTTTATAGCGCTTCCCAGTGATCAAGAACAAGACAATGACCAGCGCCATCAACAGACAACTCAGGACAGAAAACACCCACAACCACATGGCAGAGGAGAAGTTTACTCAACGCGACAAAGATCACGAGAAGTAATGCAGAGGAGATGAGATGAAGGTCAAAGCATATACTGGGGAGGGGGAAGGAGAATCTGAGAGTTGCATAAGAGGAAGAGCAGAACTGTCACGAAGGCGAAAATATGCAAGAAGTCTCAGTTTGGAAGTAGTGAAAGGAAGAGGATTAATGGTCATTCATATCAAGAAGTCAGGAAAATGTGGTAAAACATGTGACAATCAGGACTTTAAGAACAGCAGAGAAGATTCTTTACGGCAAGACATGAGACCAGCAGGAAAGAGAGAGCAGCTTGTTCATCAGACCTGCAGTGTGGAGTCCTCACTAAAACCCCCACATGATCCACCCCTCATTACTGAACCGCCTAGAGATAAAAGTAAGTGTTCTTCCTTCCACAAATATCAGTCTGCAAAGCCCATTCTTCCACATTTCTTTGATAAAATACATCACAAATGACAGTATGTAATCTTATCTTATTGACTTTAAAAAAAAAGACAGTAGTCATTGGGCCAAAACCGAGGTAGCCACAGGAAATACATGAGGAGATGATGCAAACCCACACAGAGACGGATTGAGTCCAGGACATTTTATTCTCCCTCTGGAAATGCTGATAAAACTGTTCCACCACTGTATTAAGTATACATATAAAAGTTCTGTGTGATTTCCAGATTTAGGTTTCTCAGTAGCATGTTCTAAGATGAAAGAAAATCACACATTTAAATCAAACCAATAATTTATTCTGAAAAGATTAAAGCATACTTAATGGAAAGCTTACATAAACAAAAAATAAATCAGACTTAATCTAGTATTCCATTTACAGTAAGACAAAATATTTTTTTCAGTCATCATACTTGTAACAGTTTGTAGTTTTTGAACTTTACAAAGTTATAAAAATGCACTGAGATATTGGTTGTCAACAGGAAACGGAGGATTTTCCAGTTTGACCAGCCAGTCGGAAACTCAAAAATAGAATTTCTTATTTGTGAACACAGCTAACGAGAGAAGAATCCAAGTTAGCAATTTCCAGTGTCAGAAAGATGTTTATCCAAATTGTCAAGAAATAATTCACATTGTGCCATTATTTTTAACAAGTTTTACATAATATTATGGAATGTTTTAGTTGTTCATATCAAATACATAGATAAATTTTTACCATCTTCACTGTATACACTATGTAGTAGATATACTGGAAGATATATATCCTGTAAACCTATATTTGAATACACTTCTTGCTAGAATTATTTTTACAGAAAATCATCAGTCATAGAAGAGAATGAAAAAAAGAGATGTACCAACATTCATAAAGATAAGGGACAAAATGGCTGTATTGAATCTATTTTATTATAAAAAATTGAGTGAGGTTTTGGAATGTTTTCAGGAGAGCAATAATGATATACTCAAACTTTCCAGATGATCAGAACCTAAAAGCTCCCAGACAAACGTCTGTTCTTAAGGAACATTTAGGAATTAAAGCATAGACAGTAACTAACAATCTCTTCCCAAAAAGAACTAAAACAACCGCTGCCAGGTAACAATCAGTAGTTATAAAGTATTTAACAAGCACCAGTTTTCCTTGTTTATGACTCAACATTGTGTATTAAAATCATCCAGTAGCTGCCAGTCGGAACCATGATCAGAAGCTGCGTTTCCATTGACCATATAATTGCGAAAATTGGATTCACGAAAATAAATTTGCTTACTGGAAACTCACGGTTTTTGATAAAGAGCTTTTGTTCTGGGATGAGGTGGTTTTTCGGCGGAATCGAAGTATGATCAACAACATTGAGGGTTTCTATCAGAGAGTCCAAACTGTGTAACATGTCAGTTCTCAGAACCTCTGCTGCTCTGGTGATCTGTGTCATGGTCTGAGTCCTTGGCAGTTGTGTTGCAGATTGTAAAGTCACATAATCAGAGAGTAAGACAGTATTATGGGATGGCTGAAGGCATTCAGACTGTGGCTTGTTTTAACTGGCTCAATTAGTTTTACGGCTGACTCACACTAAAAGAGTTTCTTTCAAATGCAGTTTTATGTTCATTAAATTTGTTTCACAAAACCCATGTGGCAGCATATCATTACCCTTTAGACAGAAGAGATTACATCTAATACCTCAATTATTCAAATTACATGAATCAGGTTTATATATTCTGACCATCTGCAAGATTTTAACAATATTATATGTAACATGCTTTGGGTTCATAGAATTCCCATGTAAAGGAGAATCTGTCCAGCTACTGGAACAAAACCTCTAACTTCTTTATTTCCATCTCAACTCAGGGTTATACTAGAAAAAGTTGCTTCTGACCATCTTCTACTGATTTTGCAATGAAAAAATGTACATTTCACAATGACTTTCCCATGTTACTGCTTCTGTAAGATATTAAAAAATGCTACACTGCATTAAGAAATTTAGCATCCTTAAATATATTACAGTCATAGAGTTTGAATACCAGCTTTTCCTAACAAAACAACTCTGACCCGCTGAGGCATGGAAGGCCTCTGAATGTGTGCTACCCAGAGGGATATGCTAGCTGCTACACTCAGTTAGCAAAATGACGTGCTTCTCCCTGTGCATGGTGGGTTCTCTCTGGGTACTCCGGCTTCCTCCCACAGTCCAAAAACATTACTGTCAGGTTAACTGGTCTCTCTAAATTGTCATTGTAGGTGTGAGTGTGTGTGTGCATGGTTGTGTATCCTGTCTGTCTCTGTGTTGCCCTGCGACAGACTGGCGACCTGTCCAGGCTGTACCCTGCCTATCGGCTGGAACGTTAGCTGGAGATGGGCACCAGCAACCCTCCCAACCCCACTAGGGACACGAGTGTTAGAAAATGGATGGATGGATAGACGTGCTTCTCTGTGTTTTGTATAATCACTGCACCAATATGTTCACCACCAGATGCTATCTGAATTAATGAGCTAAAAACCTAATGATTGTTCAATAAAAGCCTATTACTGCTGCTAAGGCTGTTGTTCACATGAGCGGCAGCCATATTGGAATTTATGGTGGGAATTAATGGAGCAACACATGGTTTAAATAAGGTCGAGTTAGTTTGGTACATTATCGTTTCTGACTGTCCAAGCAATTTGTACGTTAACAGAAAGTAGAAAAATATTTGATATTAATTGGCAGGGTCTGTTTTCTGGCTGAAATGAATCTCTTGGCACATTTTCCGTTTTCTGGCTGAAATGAATCTCTTGGCACAGTTTGACTCCAAAAGGTCTGACCTCCTTTATGATATGTAAAGCTTATGTCTGAAGATTGCAAGTAAAATGTAAAAATAGAAAGTTCTGAAGTCCTCAGGGTTACAGACGCATGCATGTGCATGCACAGAGTCTTACTGAGAAGACTTCAAATCATCCAACAACTTTTTGAGACTTTAGTGCACCTCAAGCCAGTCGGGCCTTTACCACCCAACACACTAAGTTCTGCAAAAGGAATGGTACCAAAGGATGCTGAGTCCTCACATTGTGACATTTTATTCTACACAAACTTTACACACACAGTTCCTGCTGTGGTCCAGGTGCATTTGGTCCAGGATGTCTGATCTATGCTATGCCAGATGTCTGTTGAAACTGATGAAAACATGAGTCTTGAGAACTGAAACGTGGGCAGAGTTCTCAGGTCTTAGAACACCCACGTGACCGGGACCCACTGTGGGTTTTTGGAAACTGTTTCCAGAGCTGCTTTGACGGTGCGATAAGTCTCATCAAGGTTCTCATTGACGATGGTGAGGTCGAAGAAGTGACCAAAGGCGGCCTGGATTTTAGCACTCTCGTCACATGTCCTCTGCAGCTCTTCGTCCTGCAACACAGAACACACAGATTGGCTCTCTGCACACTTCTGTGACACAAATCTTTCAGTGCTTTATAAGAAGAGAAAAGGTTCATTTTGCTCATACTGTCAGGGCCTTTGTGACCACTCCGGCCTCTACAGCCGAGTGATTCATCGCCTTGAGCACCTCAAAATCAGGAGACTGCAGGAAAACCACGTAGGGCAAGAACTCCGACGTCCGCAGCACTTTGAGAGACTAGAAGCAACATGCAGAGTAAATGGACACATTAGATTTTAACTTTAACACTGTATGAAAGTTAACACTTTTCCTGTGCTTTAGAGAGCATATCTTAGAGTTCATGATGAAAAACTGAAAGAGCTGAAAAAGGAGTTCATGAAACACGTCACAGATCTTACAGTCAGAAAGTTTCTCTGTCCGTCATTATGGTCATGGAACCTGTTATTTCCACCAGCCTGGTGCTGATAGCCTACCACAACAATTTACAAAAGTGACTTTGATAGGCTGACCGCTCCTGGAGGGCTTGATCATTGGTCTATGTTTTCTCTCTTAAATTTCTCTATTTGAGGGTAATGGATCTCAGTGTGGTGGTCTGGAGTTTGATAGTAAAATCTAACTCAGTTCCTCCCCGTTCCCATTAATGCCTGATTTAAGAGGGGGGGCGGTCATGTTTTCCAACAGGACCAGGTTGGTTTAGTATGAAGCCCCATAGAAGACATAGGGGAACATTTTTCTTTTGCATTCCATCGCAATAATGTATTTACTAGTCACTTCATGCAAGAATGTTGAATAATGAAAGTCTTTCTGCTTCAACAAAAGGTTTTGCAAGGTTTTTCCATATATGTTAATATCTCGTTTGTGAGACATCTGAAGTTGTATATATTTTTATTTAAGATATAAATGCACCACAAACTTATGTGCAAAATGCCAGAGGCAAAATATGTCAAACATGAGTTTTCTCTCCCAACTCTAAGACATAAAGATGACAAAAACTTCATGGAAGTAAGAATGAAAGGAAGAAAAAGAACATCCAAACTATTTGAACTATTTTTAAGTTATTTTCATGGGGTAATAATATCGCCATCTGACAGTTTTCTGCACCAAAGAGTTAAGAATGTATGAACATGGTTATACAGGTTCATTAAAGGTGTACATAAAAACTGATAAAAAAATATCAATTTTATACTTGTTATCACTATAACAAAATATAGCAGAATGTATGTATTGATAGACAATGCAAAAGAAAAAAGAAAAATTCCCCAGGCTCCTTATAGGCTCCATAGATTAGTTTTTTTGTCTTTACTAACACTGAAAACTGCTTTTTGTCTTTTCAGTGTCTAGTTGTAGCATAGAGCAAGGGGCTGGGCAAGAGGAGCACATACATCAGAATGATTGACAGCACTAAAATCCTCTTCTTGGCTCTGATTGTTTTTTTCTGTCTGAACTGTGTATTTCTGGAGCTATCACTGGGAGAAGGCAGAGGATTTTTTTTTCACAGATTATCTGTCTCATGAACCACATGAGAAGCCAGAAGAGTTAAGACCTGAGCTTCTCGTTGGGTTTTCTGTCCTTCTGTTAGGTGTTCTTGTAGTTTAATTACACTTAAATGTTTCAGATCCAAAAACAAATTTTAAGGTCAGATAAATATGACGAGAGATGCTGACACGACAAAGTGTCAGTATCTCTGACACATTTATCAAGAATGTAAAAAGTATGTTTTTATCAAATCTTTAATGGTATCAAAATCCCAAGGATAAGGTGAACGTGTCTACAAACCTGTGGGTTGGCATCCAGGATGCAGACTCGTCCCGCCTCAACCACCTCGTGGATGGAGTCAATCTTTAAACCATACAAGTTGCCTTCATATTCTCCATATTCAAGATAACGGCCATTCTTGATGTCAGCCTCCATCTTGTTGCGGCTTGTGAAAGCGTACATCCGACTCTCACGTTCTCCCTTTTTAGGCTTCCTGGAGGTGTCTGGATACACACAAAAACAGAGTTATTTCAAGATCTGTAGAGGAAGCATACTCATTAAACATGAAAGAAATCTTAAAGTGTTCACTGAGCTTCGAGTCAAACAACTGAATCACTGAAAGCCATCGAGTTTCCTACATGGGATGGTGGTGCCGAAGAGCTGCGGGTCCCGCAGCAGCAGCTTGGCCTTTAGTCTCCGCCTCCCAACGCCCTGAGCTCCAATTAAAACCAGAGTTTTTCTTTTGAATGGTGGAACCTTGGCCACCTCCTCATACAGCAGGATTTCATGTCTGTCAAACTCTATGAATGAGATGAATGGTTAAAGGAAAGGAGGTGAGAAGGTTAATAAAGAGGAACATTTCAGGAGGACTCTGGAAGAAATGTACATTTTCAGAAGTAAAAACAGTGAAATCAGACGTTTACCTGCATTTTTTGTGGTCACATACATCATCTTCTTCTTCTTCTTCACTCCAAGACCAGTGCAAAGATTTCCTGTCACACCATAATAAAATAATTTTAGTGTAGCCAGTGTAAGAGCGGAAATACTATTTAAGGAGTTGTTTTTGCAAAAAGATTTTGGCATTAGCTAACTGAATCGTCTCCAAAGACTTGGTGGTGGATCTATTCAGCTGCCATTTCAGGCAGTCATATACAAAAAAAATCAGAATCTGTGTTGGAATGAAAATAACAACCTCTAAGCAGGTATTAAACATATTTTCATTAAGCCCATATTTCTGATTTAAAATGTTTCTGCATTGATCTGATTTAATATTCTCATCCTAAGTGTGTTTTCATTGGCTGGAAGCGGAAAATCATAACTAACAGAAACAAAGCTTGAGGACATCAGTTCATTATTAATTAATCAACATAACATCTTTTACTTAGTTAAAGATGTCACTGAAATAAATTAACTTTTCAAAATATTCTAACTTATTGAATATGACTGGACAGACGTGGAAATTTACCAGCAGATGGCAGCAAATCCCTGGAGTTTCAATCAGCGTTTTGTTCTTTCAGTCCACATACCTGCAGGTGCCAACTCCACATCCTTCTTCACAAAAGCTTTTCTTTTCTCCTCCAACATCTGACTGGGAATCAGCCCTGCACTTCCACCCTCCACATGTCGGGCCTGAACACCATGCGCAGCCACACAGCAGTGTTCAAAATATTAGTGTTTAAAACAAAGACTGGAAAGTTCCAAGCTCCTATGAAAGATACTGAAGCAAATTTAATTTTGTAGTAAAAAAGAGAAAGGAAAATTAGGACGTTAAATAGAATCACACTGAACTAAAATTTAGCTGAGTAGAAAGTACTGCTGCTGTTTCTCTGCTCTGTTTTCTCAAACCCCCAGTCGGTTCTGGTTCTGTTGGAAGTCTCTTCCTGTTATAATGGAGTTTTTTCTCTCCACTGTTGCTACGTGCATGCTCAGTATGAGGGATTGCTGTGAAGTCAACGACAACACAAGCGTTTTGTCTATAGACTATGTTCTCTTCCGTGAAGAGTGAATACCTCAACTCAATGCCACCATACAATCTGCTGGGTTTTGTTAGATTAAAAACTTTTGTTCAATTTGAATAATAAACTGAATTTGATTGAATCAGAAAGTGCAATTAGGAATTCTAAACAAAATGTAAAATAAATAATAAAACACGACATCGCTTAGAGCATAAAGTATAGAATTAGACTAAATAGATCTGCCCTCATGGATTGGGTTCATTGTGACCGATACCCATTCTAGAAGATTTTCAAAATTGGAACCAATCCAATACCAATATCTGGATTGGTGCATCTCTAGTCTGTATAGCCTGAGCAGATAAATCCTACATGCTACAACTGTTTTGTGTGTAAATCTCTTACCTGCCACCAGTTGACATCATCTTGATTGACTATCTGAAGGATGTCTCCTGTCTCAAACCTTAAGCCTGCTTCCTTACAAGGAATCAGGGTGTCATTGGCTGGGTCATAGTCATAGTGACACTTGAAAAACACCTGGACAAATTGAAACAAACAGGAGGCTTTACGTAATGGTTTCCCCAACACATTGGTTCAACAGGCACCATGTTCATTCTGGATGACAAAAATCACAAATAAACTTCAGAAGAGCTTCCAGCAGGAGGTGGTGTTAGCATGTGTCACCTGTCTTGGTGGAATGGTCTCATGGTAGCTGGGCAGGATCTTCAGAACCACAATGCCACTGGCTGCTTGCAGCTCCTCCAGCAGCACCCTGGGGTCCTGGCTCACATCTCGCCCGTTCACCTGTCAGAACACAAGAACAGTCTGTTCAAATTAATTATTCACAAAGCTCTTCTCTACGATGAAGCTGTTAGGTGTTTTAACTGTTGCACAGAATGAAATAAAAAAGCTCAGTGTACCAATAACAACAATGCAACACTGATGTATACCAACCTAATTTGTTGTGGAGTATGAGCTTTTTCTAATATACATTTTCATGTTTTTCTTGTTTAGAGTAACAGAATTCAGCATAGGGTTCTGTGTGTGTTTGTGTGTGTGTGTGTGTGTGTGTGTGTGTGGGGGTGTGTGTGTGTGTGTGTGTGTGTGTGTGCGCGTCTGAGGAACTGATCCAATATCAATATCTGGATCAGTTCCACAGACACGCACACAGACAAGACAATTAAAGACAAGAATCTTTAATTTAACTGTCTTTTAATAAAGATCTAACTGAGGATTTGGTTTGCATATCAACCTGTGACTAGAAAATCTATGTACAAAACAATGGTTGCTCTGTTTTTCACATCCGACATTGCTTAATGTGCTGTCCTTGATGAAATAAATTTAAATTGAAGTGAATCACAACTTTGGAGCTAATCTTGCTACATTAACATTTTTCACTTATCCATGCTGATTTTTAACAGACTCTGAGTTCTCATTAAGGGCCAAGATATAAAAACAGCATTCATCATATTTTTAAACCATCCTTCAGCGAGGCGTCAAATATTTAAATCAGGAGCAGAGGTGATGTCACACTGTGTGAGAAGAAGAGAGAGCAGTCACAACATGGCTTTCCTATTTTAAAGCAAAGACAAAAATCATTCGATTTTTATGAGCAATTAGCACAGATGGTACAACATCTTTACACCCCAACTTTACAGGCAATAAATGTATGTCTATTAAATATGGGATGATGGCAACCTCTCATTAGCAACTCTATTAGCAACCATTTATTTTATTTCTTGTGATGTTTGTAATATAAATAATATTTTCCATATGACTTTATTATTTAATTTCTCACTTATGTTTAAAATATTTGTACAGAAACCAAAGTGGAACCAAAGTCACATTCCCTGTTTGGATATATAAACTTGACCAGAGAAGCTAATCCTGACTTAAAATGTGTTTTTTTCCTCACTTTTATTCAGATTACAAACTTTTTTACATTTATTTAGAATTAATGCTGCCTCATATTTTCTGGTTTTAGTTGGCCATGAGTTCTTAGGGATTTTTTACAGCAGTGTCCAGCTTTTCCCTTTCTCGCTAGTTTGAGGAGCAAAACATTGGGATACATTTGGCAACCAATCATAAAAATGATAATGGCAGATAACATTTGAGTAAGTTATTTTATTATTCTTTATAACAATGATTTTTAAAAAGATGATATATATATATAATTAAAATTTTATCTTTAAAAATGTAGTTAGATCATTTGTTTAAAATTTTTCTTTTTTTTTAATCATCTTTGCTCAAACTTTCTGAGGTGCCCCTAACCTCAGAAAGTTCCTTTACTTTGAAAAACACTGATGTAGATTATAGTCTAAGAGCTCAGATTGAGAACCTAGGGGAAGGGAGAAATGGGATAAATGCCTCTTTGATGATGTCTCCAACATGCAGGAGGCCTTGCTGGTCTATAATCCCTCCGTGGAGGATGCGGGCGATCACCAGCTCTCCACCTTCCACTTTGAACGTCACACCCTGAAACAACAAGCAAAAACTGTGAGTGAATCCAGAAAATGCTTAAAGAACAACAACCAACAAATGATAAAACTATGACTCTGTTAGGAGATGTGTTGCTAAAGATCCAGGAGTGAATCAACCTTGCCATCGTCTCTGGAACGTGATTGGAGCAGGACACAACCACTCAGCTAAACTATGTAAGAGCTAAGACACCTGGTGGAAGTTCTAGATGCATTTTCTATAAGAAGGACTGCTTTATTTAGAAAGGTGTAATCTGGCAGTGTCATGTCTGGGTGTTGCTTGTGAACTTCACCTCATCTTTTCAAAAAGCCGATGGTTAGACAGTAAATTCATGATTCAACAATTAGTGGAAATATATTTCTAATTACGCAAGGATATAGGTCGGTTTGGAAACTTTTTCTCCTTTATAGCTGCAGTATAATCCCAGATAGCACATGATGTTAAATCAACGTTGAAAAATAGTTAGAATCGTTGATTTTTGGTTGAAGTCGACAAATGACGGTGGATCAACCATCAAACAACCATCCAATCAAACCGTTGAAACTGTGACATTGAATCAACGTTGTTTTGTGGTTGAAATCTGATCACTGAAATGCCGAAGTCTGATTAATGGTTGATTTTTGGTTGAAGACGACAAATGACGGTGGATCAACCATCAAACAACCATCCACCTCTAGCCAAGTAACCAATGTTGAAACTGTGTCATTGAATCAATGTTGTTTTGTGGTTGAAATCTAATGACTGAAATGTTGATGTCTGATCAACATCTGATCAATATTGAATCAATGTCAGATGTATTGCCGCACCCCTTCCCCTCCTCTCCTCCTCATCAGCGCTCTGGGTCAGAGCATTTTATTACTGAGCGGGGGTTATCACATTTAAATTAACCACTGCAGAGGATAGTCGGTGGTGATTCCTTTCTGTACATTTTCTTACTTGTTCATAACAATTCTCACTGACTGTGTGTGTGTGTGATATTGACACAAAAACATCTACAACTTACTACAAGGAGTGGAGGGGTCCACCCCCACCGTTTACATGAGTGGGATGTCCCAAACACAACTGCTTCGCTGTTGGCTTGTTGGAAAATATGTTAATTCAACGTTGAATTATCATCACAAAGGTTGCATGTTTGGTTGAGGTCGACAACTGATGGTGGATCAACTATAAAACAACCATTCAATTCTAGCCAATTAACTAATGTTGAAACTGTGTCATTGAATCAATGTTGTTTTGTGGTCGACATCAAATAAATGAAATGCCAACGTCGAATCCAGTGTGTTTCAGCACTGGTCCTCCAGGCCCTACAAGTTTTAGGCATTTCCCTAATTCAACACACATGATATTAATTGACGTCTGATTAACGGGGTTTTGCTGAACTGAAAAAACGCAGGTCAGTTTGATTGACGTCAAGGTTTGGGGAAGAACTACCCAGATAGCACACGATGTTAATTTAATGTTGAATTATGATCACAAAGGCTGCATGTATGGTTTCAGGTCAACGACAGAAGCTGGATCAACCATCAAACAACCATTCAATTCTAGCCAATTAACATTCATTGATTGAAATGCCACATCGAATCCAGTGTTTTTCAGCACCGGCACCAGGCACACTGCCCTGCAAGTTTTAGCCATTTCCCTAATTCAGCACACATGATATTAATTAACATTTGATTAACAAGGTTTTGCTGAACTGAAAGCATGCAGGTCAGTTTGCCTTGAGGATAAGGTTTGGGGAAAAACTAGTAATCAAAGTGTTCAGGTGTTTTTTGCACCCCTCACCACCGCCTGCCATTCAAACGCCCAACCCCCTTCCCTCCACCCGCCAAAAACACACACACACCTCTTTCCCCCCACCTGGGCCCATCTACCCCTCAATCGGGTGAAACAACGTTAATTTTAAGTGAGGGTTTTTCATTTTTCACATTTTAAAAGATTGTTTTGGCTAGTGGCCTTTATTTGATAGTTAATTGACAGGAAGGTGGGTAATGAGAGAAGGGGGGTAATGCAGCAAAGGTTGCCAAGGTCAGGAATTGAACCTGTGACAGCTGTGTTGATTGTGGTTTGTGCTTAACCCCTGCGCCACCACAGCACAACCCCTTTTAGGTGAGGGTTAATCACGTTTTAACTATGTGTTGACAACACTGAGTTGTGATTCCGTTCTGTACCCAGATTCACTAGCGGAACAAGTCAGCGTTGGGCCAGGGGGCGGGGCTAATTACCGGACCCCTAACGAATCACCAGGCCCCTGATGTTTATCGCCTGCGCTACCAGAAACTGTTGAGCGAGGGGCGGGGAGGTTGGTCTGCGTTTTTTGGTTGATCTTTACCCAGGAAACACATCGGCTAAACCGTGAGTGAAACGGTCACTGGGACTGACTAGTATATATTCCATTGAGGGAAAGTAACTTTAACATTAAATAGACCTTTCTCAACAGGCGGTAGACTTTCTCAGTCTATAATCACATATTTAAGCCCCCCCCCCCCCCCCATAGTTCTGCGCCTGCCCAGATTGCACATGATGGCAATTCAACATTGAATTAACATCTTTTGCCAACAAGCCAACAGCAAAGTGGCTGTGTGTTTGGGACATCCCACTCATGTAAATGGTGGGGGTGGACTGCTCCACTCCTTGTAGTAAGTTGTAGATGTTTTTGTGTCAATATATCACACACAAATGGTCAGTAGGACTTTTTTATGAAAAAGAAAGAAAATGTACAGAAATGAATCTTCACCCACTATCCTTTACAGAGGTTAATTTAGAATGTAATACCCCCCACTCACTAATAAAATGCTCTGACCCAGAGCTCTGATGAGGAGGAGTGGAGGGGAAGGGGTGTGGCAAAAGAGCTGACATTGATTCAACATTGATTCAACATTGATCAGTCGTTGATCAGACATTAGCATTTCATTCATTAGATTTCAACCACAAAACAACATTGACTCAATGACACAGTTTCAACATTGGTTACTTGGCTGGAGTAACCAATGTAACTATAATTCAATGTTGATTTACCGTTGTGTGCAATCTGAGCAGTTTGTTGGATCCCTCATCACCTCCTAATCTCCCCCTACTTCCTCCCAAACCTCCCCCACCCAGCCGCTCCTCCCAACCTTCTCCTCTTTACCCCCTCTCATTCCTTCTTCCCTCCCCCTCCTTGAGCTCTGGGTCAGAACATTTTATTACTAGGTGGGGGTTAATCATGTTTCAAATTAAGCACTACATGTTGAGAACAGTGGGTTGTGATTCCTTTCTGTACATTTTCTTACTTGTCTGTAAATATTATTACTGACTGTGCATAATGTGTTGACACAAAAACATCTACAAGTCTGTACTAGGAGTTGTACAGTCCACCTCCCCAATTTTACACTTGTGGTTTGTCCCAACCAAACAGCCACTTTGCTGCTGGCTTGTTTGCTACCGGCTTCTGAATTGAATTCTCCGCTGAGGACTTTTATGGTAAGTTTTTCAATATTACTTTGATCTTAAATGTGTTTATTGAAAAATAAGGGCATTGTTTTGTGCCCATAGTAATCCTGGTTATTTTGGGGCAAAACGGATATTTTTAATAATTGAGGTCATGTCTCCTTTTGTATTATTTTCATCCTACCCACCACTCCAGGCCTAAGTATGAAATCCTGCGAGATTTTGTGGGATTTGAGTTTTTAAAATAGGGCGGGGCCTATTGTTTGGTCTGGGAGAACATGTGGTGGACAAGGAAGTGTAAGGCTGGCTGGTCCAGGTGGGCTTTAAATTGTTGTGATAGTAATCACTTGTTTTTAACTTTTTATTATGATATGCTTAGGGTCGTGCTTAAATGAGCCTCTGTACCAGAACAGCTGAGTTGGATGATTACATGACCGTCTGCAGCCATCAAGAAGTGCAGAAGGTTGTTAATCATCCACAGATTCAATCCAGGTGAGGCAGAAGGGAAACACTTAACATGTAAGGCAGGTGAAACACTGAACTAAACCTGCTAATGATTAATTTAGTCTGTTGATTCTTGGATTGGTAACTGGTTAAATTGAACTGGACTATTGTTACTTGTGTGGGATCTTTAATAGCATATAGACACTTTTTAAGGAATTTAATCAACTTATTTGGAAATATTTGTAGTTGATGGAAGATTGAACCAGCTATTTGATCGAAGTTTATTCTGTATAAATTATAATTTTTCCAACTACACTATAAATCACCTTTTGTTCGATTTATTTGTCTCTGGTGTGTTAAATAAACCTGATCCTCCCTGAGTTTTATTGTTAGGTTTTCTGATAAACAGCCCTTTATTTTAAATATTGATTTAATATCAATATCATAAATCCTACACTATACTGCAGCTTGATGGGTAAATGCAGTTGTATATGTAAACATTAAGATAAATATTAATGAAAGATTAAGATATTAATTTAACAGTGAGTGCACATGGGGAACTATATGGTTTGTATTTGTTCTCAGACCTGTAACCAGTACAGTGTTTAATCTTTCATTGTGTTTCAGAACTTTTCAAATGTTTATCATATTTCTAACTGGCACCTTCCTCACTTTTATTTTTTTCAGCTGTTGCTCTGCAGTTTGACCGAAAGCTGACTCTTGAGGACTGCAGCAAAATTGTCCAGAAGTGGCTTCATTACGCACCAGAACGAGAGGAAAACATCACAAGGAATCAAAGTGACACCAACCAGAGTCAAACTGGGGTTACCACAACTTGTACTGTTTCCCTACTTCATACAGTACAAAGCTTAACTTCATGGACTCTGTTCTTCTGTGGACAACAGACTGTTGTTTTGACAGTGAAAAAGGAATCAAATATGTTTAAAGATCTGTCCCTCTTTTCTTAAATAAAATGTTATATCAAACCCATGTTGTCATTTTTAACCTTTTGTACACAGTCTACCCATCATCTGCCAATAATACAGTGTTTAACACCAGTGAAGACACTTTTAGTGGCATGTTATGATGTAGACCTATCAGACGTAAAATGTACATAAATCCTTAGCTTTCATTCAATATAAAAACAACCCAAATCTGCATGTACATCCACAGTCAAATGAGTGTTGAATCAACATTGATTCAATGTAGAATCAACACAAATCTGCATGCAGATCCACGTTCAGATGATGGTTGAATCACCATTGATTCCAAACTTATTCAATGTAGAATCAACACAAATATGCATGCAGATCCACAGTCAAATGAGTGTTGAATCAACATTGATTCAATGTAGAATCAACACAAATCTGCATGCAGATCGACGTTCAGCTGATGGTTGAATGAACGTTGATTCCTAACTGATTCAATGTAGAATCAACACAGATATGCATGCAGATCCATAGTCAAATGAGTGTTGAATCAACATTGATTCAATGTAGAATCAACACAAATCTGCATGCAGATCCACGTTCAGATGATGGTTGAATCACCATTGATTCCTAACTTATTCAATGTAGAATCAACACAAATATGCATGCAGATCCACAGTCAAATGAGTGTTGAATCAACATTGATTCAATGTAGAATCAACACAAATCTGCATGCAGATCCACGTTCAGATGATGGTTGAATCACCATTGATTCCTAACTTATTCAATGTAGAATCAACACAAATATGCATGCAGATCCACAGTCAAATGAGTGTTGAAACCACATTGATTCAATGTAGAATCAACCGAAATCCGGATGCAGATCCATGTTCAGATGATGGTTGACTCAACATTGATATAATGTAGGATCAACATTGATTCATAACTGATTCAATGTACTATCAACACAAATATGCATACAAGTTGACATACAGATGATGGTTGAATCAACATTGATATAATGTCAGTTAGCATGGCCACTAATGACGGTGGATAAACGGCTTCCCTGTAATGGTAAGTTGTTTCTCTATTAACACATTTAGGAAGTCGATTGACAGCACTAAGACCCTCCCCCTGGCTCTGATTGGTTGTTATTGAGTGGTGCGTTTCTAAAGACAGAAATTGTAGCATTGGGAGAAGGAGCTCAATCTTTTCAGATTATCTGTTATTCTGTCATGATCATGTAAAGCAAAAAAGAAAAAAGAAAAATAAATAAAAACAAACATATTTTGTAAATGTTACATACTGCAGTCTTAAGAACTGAAATTATCAAATGAAAAATGTTTTTGGTATTTACAAAACTCAACTTAGTCTCATATTAAAAGATGTTTGATGATCTGAAACATTTAGTGTGACCAAAAAAAGCAGAAGAAATCAGTGAGGGAATAAATACTTTCTCACTGCACAAAATTAAAGCACCTAACTCATCTAAACTATTTTAATCATGTGATGTGCTGTTGTGAGGGAAGATGTTGACATTTAATACATCCACTATGAGATCAGATATATTTTACAGGGTAAAATAATTAAAAGCTAATGTTTGCGGATTTGATGAAAGTAGAAACTTTTAGCTTACAGCAGGAATACAGGCAGTAGAGATAATGCAGTGATGTTCTCACCAGATGTTCCCCAGCTACTTTGCGTATCCCAACCATGCGTATGGCATCAGAGGGCAGGGCTGGGTTGGTCGTCTGGCTGTCTTCCTGTTCATGATCAACACAGTCACACGGGCTTGGAGGCTGGCTCTCGCATGCCTGGGAGGCCACTGAATCATGAGTCTCCAGTAAAGACTAAATGGTAGAAAAAAACATAGAATTCTAGTTTGATATTCAAATTTATCTTTAGTCGGTCAAAGCTCCTGCTTAAAAAGCCCTGACATGCAGCGTGGTGCATTTGTGTACATTCCACACCTGGAAGTGAGGCTGTGTGAGTATGCAGGCCAGCTCAGCGGCAGTGTCGGAGAGCTGCGTGAACGGGTCCAGATCCCTGAGGATCTCCTGCAGGAGCTCCACGTTGTTCTCCCTCACTGGCGACAGCCGCGGCTCCTTGGGGCTCTCCTCCTGCTCCTGACATCCACAAACAGTGAGCTGGAGTTTAATTCAGTGGAAATGACACTAATGTGTTCATTCTCAATCTCAGTTCCACATCAAACATTCGTATTTGAGTGTATGCCTCACCAAAGGGCTTTCCATAATGCCTTTGAGGTAGATGAGGTCAAGGTCGTTGGCGATGGTGGAGCTGGTGGTGCTGTCACTCATTGCGTCCAACACCTGGGGAGCTGACACACACACACACACACACACACACACACACACACACACACACACACACACACACACACACACACACGCAAACAAACATTCAGCAGATGAGAATCCCAGCAAACTTCAACATTACATTAAAAAAAAAAGTCTGACATTGTTGCATTCACTTGATGCAGAGAGAAGAGCCTTTAGGTGAAGAAAGGAAGAAAGATTTGTAAAAAAATAAAAAATAAAAAATAAAAAAAACAATAATCTTATGGTGATAACTGCGAACATGAAGAATTGTGTCAGGTCTCACCAGGCTCTGTCCTGGTGGAGGCCACAGGCATGGCAGAACTTCAGTCAATCTGAGAGGGACAGAGAGAGGGAAAGCAGGGTGGTGGAATGACTGCAGAGTTTAAGCAAAAAGATGACAGATCTGAGAACAAACTTATCATCAGTTATAGGAACTGTATTCATATGCTCCAAATGCAGCCAAATACCTCAAATGTTTGGGGGAAGAATATGTTTTTACTAACAACAATCAGAAACATGCAAGGTGCATTAGATTCAGCCCCCTTTATTACCCACACACCCATAATGAATACAAATCCAGTGGAATTAGTTGACGTCAAATCAGCTGATTAAAAACTAGAGTCCATGCGTGTGTGATCTAATCTCACTGTAAACGCAGCTGCACTTTGACGACTTCCAAGGTTTGTTAAAGAACATCAGAGACCATCCATCGTCATGGAGACCAAGGAACCCAGAAGCAGATCTGGAGAAGTTTACAGCAGGGTCAGGTTTTACAACAGCACACAGCTCTGGTCAGTTCATCATCTGAACACGGAAAGGAATCTATAAACATTAGTCAGAGAAGCAGCCAAGAGGCCCATGGTTACTCTGGAGGAGTTGCAGAGATCCACAGCTCAGACATCAGAATCTCCCTGCAGGAAAATCACTAAACTACACACCTCTAGAAGAGTAGCAAGATGAAAGATCATGTTTCCAGAACGCCATGAAAGTTCTGTTTGCAATTTTCCACAAATCATGTAGAGAAAACACAGTAAACAACAGAAACGTTCTGGAATGTTTTGGTCAGATGAGCCCAAAATCCTTTGGCATGGATGGAAAAGAGTACATGTGGTGAAAAACTGACCCAAAATTCCCACAGTGAGACATGGTGGAGGCAGCATCATGAAGGGTTTTTATTATTTTCTCACTGACTCAGGGGCTGCAACTGCAGCAAAAGGCAGCACCACAAAGCTTCAACTGAATACAAATGTACACCACACATTTATTTATTCATTCTGAACCAAAGAACAATTTCAGCAGATAAACGGTTTTCCTTTAACAGTATGTTGGTTCTCACTGTTAGTACCTGAGGACTTGCTGCTAAGTCCTCAGGTACCTGAGGATGATTGGGAGCTGCACAATAGCAGCTCAGACAGTGAGAAAAAATGTGGATGTTTCTTTTTATTTGGTGTATGTAAACTTCTGGTTTCAATTGTTGGGAAAAAAATAAGCTTAACTTTTTTAAAACTGACTAAATCAACAATGTTCTGTCAGAACAATGAGTCAAAGTCGTTACCTTCAGACATCCAGAAGTTCTTAGAAACAATATTCAGCTCTTCATTGGTTCCATCCAGATCAACAAAGACAGAGAAAGAACCCATACCATGACAAACACACACACACACGCACGCACGCATGCACACACACACACACACACACACACACACATATAAACACACACACACAGAGTGATGTCAGCAAAGGAAGGCGGAGCTTCTGCGATTGTTCCAGAATGAAGTCTGGCACAGACTGATGAGAGAGGGGAGAAGGAGTGGCATGTGGGTGTAACTAATCTATACATCACCATGACAACACTTTCAGCTACGCTTATTTTGATTAAGTAAGAACAGACCAGGGTGCTCTTTACATGTGACGATCTATACATCTAACATTGTAATGAAAAGCTGCTGTGAAATCGCATGGCTGCCATGGCAACGGCTCCTCCATCAGCTTTCACACTCACATCGCTGCTTATTGCTGCAGTGAGGATTATACAACATCTTAGGCAGAGTAAACTGGGAGGCAAAATAACAATCTAGAAGAAAAACTAGATTAACTGAAAGACGATCATCATGTTTGTCTTCACAGATTTAATAATCGTCAACGCATTTATGATGGTGTCAGCAAGCTGAAACAGTCGAGACCCAAACAGCAATTTTAGGTGAAACGAGATGTCAACCTAACTGCCTAAAAAATCTGAGCCAAAAATCAAAGCCAAAACTTTGTTTTGTAAACAGGGACCTTTAGTTATACCTCATTAGATAAGCTGGTATCTGTATTAATAGGAAAAAAACAGAATTATTAACCTAAAATTATAACAACATACAGTTATGGTACTAAAAAAGGAAGATCATTAAAAGATAACATCAAATGTACAGAATAATACAAGTCCACCATACTACCGTTCCACTGATGTGTTTTTGAACAAGGGTGCTCATAAAGTTTCAAGAGTCTGCGTGCGTGCGTGCGTGCGTGCGTGCGTGCGTGCGTGCGTGCGTGCGTGCGTGCGTGCGTGCGTGCGTGCGTGCGTGCGTGACTGACAATGCTGAATCACTCTTTACTCCACCAGCTTCCAGTTTCTCAGCAGATTTAGAGAAGACACTGAAACACAAGCATGGTTCAAGACACTGAGTTTCAGTAAAACTTTTGTTTTTTGGGGGGATTTACGAACTGTGTGAAGGTCTGGAGTAAGGAGAGGTTCACTGAGATTGTTTCCAAATGCAGTGAGGTACAAAATGATCTAAACAAGTTCAGTTTAACTTCATCAGAATAATATCCACATTTCTGAAGCAGGACATTAGCTTGAGCATATAACTTATGAACCTGAAGGTAAATATACTCATCATTTGATAGACAACTTGAAGTGGGGAATGCTTTACTTTAGTTCTCTTTAGTGCAACAGATCAAAATAGCACAATTTAATCAAGTGAACTTAATGGAACAGCATTATGTGTTTTCCAGGCACATCATGCCTGGAAAACACATAACACCTATTAAGTTGTTATGTTAACTTCTGTTATAAAAATGACAGAAGTTAACATAACTTCTGTTAACTTTAGTCATTTTAAGTCATGACTTAAGTCTGTCATGACTTAAGTCATATTTTAAGTCAAATATGACTTAAAATGAATGTTACTTCCAAATTTAATGCCTTGAAATTGGCCTCTGTCTCTTTAAGAAACTCCTGCTCTTTTTGACACTCCGCCTTCAGGAAGTCATCGCAACATGGCTCCTCTATTAACCCTATAACAACTTTTTTACCAGAGTAGAAGTAGCTCCTATAGTAAGTTCAGCAGATGCACAGTTCCACCAGGTATTTGCTAATTGCTGCTGGCTAGTCTGAAGGAGCTGAGTGAGGGAGGGCTGGTCTGTGAGGTGGAAGCTCTGAAGCTTGAAAACTGCAGCACTGGGGAGGAGCTGTGCATGAAAGAATCAACGCAACACTCCAGGTATGTTTTTGATGAGATAATAACATTATAACATGATGTAAAGCTCAAATAGTGGATTTTACAGGTACTGCCCCTTTAACATTATGAATGGTGTTCCTATATATTTCATAGTAACTGCTCAGGTAGGAATCATATAGATCCCTCAGGTCATCAGACATATACTCACTCTGTGCAGTGTTTAGTTTCCATCACCCTCAGCTCTGGAACAATCATTCTTTAGCTTTTTACTGCCTTAAATGTTGTCATTTAGTTTTTTAATTCATTTTATCTGTTTCTGAATTGCTCTGTGTTTGAATTACATTGTAAAAATAACCTGACTCCATTTTTCCTGAAAGCGCAGTTTCTGCTCTGAGTGCCCAACATGTCAGGCATTATTGCATCTATCAGCTTTTTCAGCATACAAATTTGTGAGCATAAAAACCATATTTATTACTTGATAACACAGAAAACATTGAAGAAGGATGAATGACAACAGGACAGGGGATACATTTTAAAACTACAACTGTTTCCATACTCTGTTTCCTTTATTCATACTTAAGGAAAACAAATCAAATATAGTTTTCTTCACTTTTGTTCATCTTACAGTCGGCCATTGTTGTTCTTGTTCTCCCCCCCACCATGCCATTAATGCAGACACGCCCCCACCCACTCATCACAGCGCCGCCTCCATTCATCTCCCACCGCCACCCATCTGCTGTGCTGAGCCATGAAACAAATGTCACAGGCACAGTTAGCACAGCCCACTAAGAAGTGTTAGTACAAAGGCTTGGAGAGCAGCCAAGCCTGGTTCTACTTGCTCTGCTTCTATATTTTTAAAGAACATAATTATTAGAACTTAGATTTTAGGAAGTATTTCACTTCCTACAGCATTTTTTACATATTCAGAAGATGATGTCCTAATCTGCAGCGTAAGATAGAAGTGTTGTTTATGTGTAGCCTGTTTAGATGTGATGATGTTGGGGTGTTTACATCCAATAGGATCGCCCTTTTACTGCCGACTGGAATCCATGTTGGTAGCTTTGTGGAAAGAGTTAAAGTAAAGACCTACAATCTTTGGGGAAATGTTTTACTAAATGTTAAAATAAGACTTAAGAGAGTTTGGAATTTCAACTCTAATCTGTTTAATTTTTATTTAAAAAAAGTCAAAACAACATGCTGTTTTTCAGTGACTGCCCTCACAGTGAGGGCGACTGGCTCAGTGGTAAAGTAATTGTTTTGCAATTGGAAAAGTTGTCACATGTTGATGTGTCTCTGGAGAAGGCACTTATCCTCAAGTTGCCTTCTGACTGGTGTGTATGTGACGGTGAATGAGTCTGAGCGATCAGTGTGACTGGAAAGATCACTCCATCTACTGACCAATCATTGAAGGAAGGCTAAAGAGTATCTTTTGAAATATGTCTTTTTTAATTCCTTAAATAGAGGAATCAACTAAAATTGTATCATTTTGTAAATGTGACCTAAAATCTAGGTAATGGAAACTGATGTGTGCATCTCAACTCTGAGGTTTTCATTTAGGCTGATGCAATGCGATCGTTGGCAGGACAGGAATGGTTCGCTGGAATCACAGAAATCAAGCCGAACTACTTTCAATAGGTTTGATTTCAATCCAACATATTGCTCAGTCCTGGACTAAATTACAGTCCTCACAGATGCTTTAAAATTTAGATGATAATTTCTGAATTCTTTATGTTTTTGTGAGGAAAAAAAAATAAAGAAAAGCCTACAATGTACTCAATTATGAAAACACAATCTTGTATGTACATCATAATAGTGATTCTAGACTTGTGTAGCAGCAGTTTGACATTTTGGTCTCATTCATCCAGTCGTAGTGTACACCTGCTTGTCTCTGCATAGTCGTGCGTGGTCTGGGGATGGAGGAAGGTGAGATACACCATGCAAACAACCATGTACACACACTCACTCATAAGGACAATTTAAAAAGCCCAATTAACCCAACAGTCATTTTTTGAGATGTAGCAGGACGCCACAGTACCTGGAGAGAAGCCATGCATGCTCCTTAGACAAAGCAAAGTCTGAGCTGCAAAAACAACAAAAAACTGCTAACTGCTGCGTCACCATGCAGCCAACTAACACAGACTTAAAATTAAAGAGTAAAAATATTAACAAAACAAATCACATTGGTGTGATTCGTTTTTTTGTGTTCGTTTTTTAACCCCAACATGTATTTTAAAGAATCTATTTGCTCCATACAACAATTCACAATGCGGTTTGACCAGTTGAAGTATTTCAGTAGCTATTCATCCCAGAGCTGATCAAAGCCAGTCCAGGTTGAAACAGACACTACGCAAAATTAAGAAGCAGGGAATCAGGTGTCTTCAAGTCTGTGTGCAAATTAAATTATATTTTAAACCAGTGCGTGCATCCCACTCCTAACACAATAGGAGAGATGCTGAGCGCGGCTCTAATTGGTCTCAGAGGTCATATATAACCAAAAATGACACGCCCACTTTCAAAATGCGTACAACCCAAAGTCTGACCAGAGAACAAAGAAACTATTTACCTCATAACATAACCTCAGTGTACAGTCATACATCACACCTTCAACAATACAGCTCCACCAGCTCTGTGAGCATTAAACAACCGAGAGGACAGAACGCAGCAGTGAGAGCTGCAGGTCTCCCGCCGCTCTTTGTTTGGGGCCGGAGACCCCGGAGACCCCCGTCCCTCCTACCTCTGAACACAGGGAGACAAGCTTCCCGCTGGTTGGAGGTCTCGTGCGTGTCTTGTTGTTGTCTTGCTCGTTGTCGACGTTTAGAACGGCGACGGTGTCAATGCGACCGAGAAATAGCTGTAACTTCCGTGAGAACTTCAAAATAAAATATTTGGACATCCGACGGTAAAACACAAAGCGCTAAGATCTGCAGGGCATGATGCGCACCGAGCTGACAGAGGCTCGCTGTTCGCGTCTCACCACATTAGCCTCACTGCTGAATTAATGGAACCCCAGAGAGCCCCTCCCTCTGCTGACCCACACAGACAACCAAACACACCTCCACTCCTCTAAAAAACACATTTGGAAAAGAACAAGCAAAAAAACCTTTTAATAAGACTACATTTTATGAGACATCTTGAACCAAATCACATAAATAAATACACTAATTTGTCTAATTATTTAGACTTAGCAATTAGTTGTGTTTGTGTTCTAAACAAAGCCCCTAAAGGAGATCCTGCTGTCTTTAAATCTCTATTTTATTTTATTATTTTTTTTAATGTTATGGAAAAGTTTAACAGCTCTGTGTTTTCTAGACAGGATCTAGACAACCTCTGAATGAATGACTGAATGCAGGGCTCTGAACTATCAGCTGGTTTTTTTAACTACCGTCAGTGGCGCAACTGCACATTATTCAGGTGGATGCGAAAACATAAATCCCCCCCCCCCCCCAAAAAAAAAGGAAGGAACGTCAGCGTAGAAAACATAGGCTCGCTCCCCCCCGGCCCCCTAGGCGAGGATACGTTAAGGGTGAAACTCGCGCTAGATTTACCTCATTATGTGCGTGAGGTGAAGGAGCGTAAGGCGCGCTGATGTGAATGGGAAAACATAATCGGCACCCTCCAGACGGGGTTTTGGCGCCCCCTATGGTGCTGCGCCCCTATGCGTTGCATGCGCTGCATACCCACTCGTTTTGGAACTACTGTAGTCAGTGGCGCAAAAGCGCCACTGACTACAGTAGTTCCAAAACGAGTCAACACCACAGGGTTGGATGTTGCGTCTTTTGCGTTTGCAAAATATACATGCCAAATGAAATGACTGCTCTACAATACCTACAGTGTTGAGATCACTGGACATTAATTGTGTTTTTTGCACAATAAGGACTGAATGTAGTGTGAAGTGCTTTGGAGTAACTGGTCTTGATAAAGAGCTCAAGAGATTTTGACCATCAAATAAATGTGAATATCAAACAATGCTTACAGGCTTAGAATGGTGATTTATTTGAAAGAAACTAAGAATTTACTGTGATTAGTCCTGACATTATTATTATTATTCTTTCTTGGTTCAGTGTCAGCAGCCACACCCAGACCTGGTTACAGCCAGACCTGAACTAGCCTATTACACAGAAACTGTTTGAAATTACGACATAGGGATAAAGATCTCACAAAGTAACACATCAGGTCTGACAAAAAATTAAAGAACGTGTCCCTGAGATTTGAGTAATGTTCTTCCTTTTTGTATATTTTGTATATTTATATATCCAGTGTTTTATGTGTTTAAGCTCCACAACCCCGATCTGTCCTGTCTTCAACATTTTCATGGTAAAAATGATTTGAGTCTGGACTTGCGCCCCCGTGTGGCTGTTTGTGTGTTTGTTTCTGTTCTGCGATGGATTCTCTTTATCTTCTGGTAAAATATCCTGTGGCAGTGAGGACACCACTGTTTGTATGACATCATATTTTGGATTACTAACTATCATGATGTCATACAAACTTGTGACAAAATGCTAATATTGGTCTTCTACATCATACAGCTCAGCCTGTTTCAGACTTTCATCCCATAACAAGGAAGTCATAAACAAACGTTAGTCACACAGAAAATGGTTTTATTCACATCCTCTGTTCTTCCTCTTGACAGTGGTAACAATGAAACAGAATGTCTTCACGATACAGTGATGGAGGGACACAAAGACACGGCTCCCAGGTCGATTGGCTGCTCTGACCTCACATGTTTTAATCTGGACACTGACTTACAGCACAGCACTGTTGGAACAACAAAGTTGTCGAAATGACGAGAGACACAGAGAGAGCTTGTGCTCCGGTCAGCAATGGTCATTCTGTTGGCTTTAGAGGGGGTGAGAGGCACCTGTTGGCTCCTCCAGGTGCATTCTGGGAAGGCCCCAGAAGAGAAGCACTACGAGGAGGAAGGAGGGCTGCAGCATGTCACCACATGAAGGAGTCATCATATCTGTTGAGAGGCAGACAGAGAGAAGCCAGTCAGCGTCTGGCTTTTCATCACATGCACCACCCCTCCACACACACACACACACACACACACACACACACACACACACACACACACACACACACACACACACACACACACACACGCTCCCCCCAGGGTGGATGAGGTGCTCCACCTTGATCTCTGGTCTCTGCTGCTGTCGCCTCCAAACAGCAGCTCTGCAACCACGTCCTCCTGAGCCGAGCGCTTCCCGTATCTGTAGAGGGGAACAGGGAGACATTAAATCTGAGTTTAAATTCAATTAAATTGCAGTTTTATCAAAGATATTGATGTGTTTTCAATTTTATAATAACTGTTTAATTACATCATTTATCTTTAAGTGAGTGTTTATGAGGAAAGCTGTGATGCAGATTTACAATCATTGGTCCCCTGTTGTCCCCATCACCTTTACTTGAGATGGAGCATCAGGGGCATCTGGGGCTCATGTGAAACCATTGCATGGTTTACCAGACAGTAGATTGCAGGTGTTTTTCTAACAGAAACAACAAAACGCCAGCAGCCCGAGCTGCAGCTCTTGTTTTCCCATCAACACACCCCACCATCACAGCATCCAATCTTACGCCGCGCTTCTTCATCTCAGTTTGTCAGTGTGCGTGTGTGTGTGTGTGTGTGTGTGTGTGCGTGTGTGCGTGTGTGTGTGTGCGTGTGTGTGTGTGTGTATGTGTGTGTGCGTGTGTGTGTGTGTGTGTGTGTGTGTGTGCGCGCATTTGTGTGCATGTGTTTGCTTATTGGTGTGTGTGTGTGTGTGTGTGTGTGTGTGTGCGTGTGTGCGTGTGTGTGTGTGCGTGTGTGTGTGTGTGTATGTGTGTGTGCGTGTGTGTGTGTGTGTGTGTGTGCGCGCATTTGTGTGCATGTGTTTGCTTATTGGTGTGTGTGTGTGTGTGTGTATGTGTTGCCTTGCAGAGAAGCAATCAGGCAAGAAATACACATTTGGATTCCCAGCTGGTACCGTCTCGTACTGTAAGATGTTCTCCATGTCTCATAATGGTCAGTTCTACACCATAAATCTCCAGAGTCGGTCCAGCCTATATTTTCTACCTGCATGACTGTTATCTCATTTCCACTTTCATCTGAAAGAAAATAGTGAAAACTTTAAACCTCGTGCATCTGCATTCGATGCACAAATATTCACATACTGCACATTTGTTAGAAATAACTCCACTCTGTGGCACATTTCATTTGATCTGAGAATAGTATTTTTAATAACTGTACAGTATTTTTTTTCTTGGTTGTAAGTTTGCTTTTATTGTGAAGTCTCTTTTAGTTTTTCTGTTTTTATATTTTTATCATAGTTTGAATTTGCTTGCTTCATGTACCAATGCACCAATACAAATATCCTGACTGGTTTTTAGTTTTTACCCTCCGATGTGAAATTTAGTCAATTCTGTTAAGAACACAGATACAAGTACCTTTAAAATAAAATAAGAATTTACATTTCAATATTTCTTCCAATTTCTTTCTGAAAATGTCTTTCTTTGTGAAAATGACTAACTGTGAGTCTGATTCAGAGCCAGCCCAAAGAATAAATGAATTGAGCAGAGGGTCCCCTGGCCTTCAGGGGCCCCATAAATGCTTAAATACAGATGATATATCTAGAAGTTTAACATTTGATTCCTGAAAATGAGTATACTATTAAATTAGATTTAACCGTTTCATCAGATATCAATTTAAAATGTTTAAATTGTTTATCATTTAAATTTAGGATTTAAAAGAATGGGCCTTTTTTTTTTACCTTTGTTGTGAAAGTACAAAGAATAATCTTCATATTTTGTTGTGTTATCATAGCTACAATCTGATGCAATCTTGGTGTTTGAGTTTGTTTGTTAAAAAAAAGTCTCAGCAAATTACCAATTATCAGCGACTGATTTTAAGCTTGGCCAATAAAACTTGGCTTCCTCTCTCAGATTCCACCAAATGTACAGCTTTTATTTATTTCTCTGTTACCTTTGTTGTTTATCTTAGCACTTATATGTTGAAAGCATACAAAAATGTAAATATTTTGTGTACTTTTGTCTGAATATAACAAAAGCACACAAAACACAAAAATAATTCCACTTTCACACAGTTTCCTATAAGTAAGGGTCCACTCTTTAAACTCAGTGAAACAGCAGTATTGGAACAGTAATGTATTTTATTGGCCACAAAGTGTTTTCATAATCAAGTCCCCAGGAAGACATAAAAGAAACAAATGTGTTTTTCTTGACTGCATTCTTCCAGCATTAAAATATCAATAAGCTATTTAACTTCCATGAATGAGAGCAGATGGCCCCTGAGCCAGACTACTTTAAATAAAAAAGCTCAACACTGCATTACACCTGAGAACATCAGGCCTGGATTTGGCCCTGATAACTAAATTTGGGATTCTCTCTGGGTCCATCTTTATAACTTTTATTGCTCTGCTGCTGTAGATTTGGAGGCCTGCAGGTTCAGGGGAAGAACCGTAATCTGATCAGACTGGCTTCAGCTGCATGCATGGAGGAACCCCATGTTGAGGGCAGGACTGGGGAAGTGGTTGCTGTTGTGACTCAATCAAAGAAAAATGTGTGTGATCTCAAGTGGAAAAGTTAAAAGAAAAAACATTAAATTCAAGGGTAATGTTTTCATCCCAATGCAATAATTTTTTTTTAACATCTTGAGTTGTTTTTTCTACCTACAAAATGGTGGAAATTGTTCAGTGGTAAAAATGAGTAATTCGAAAATGGTAATGTCATGAAATGGATTTCTGCAGAGCCATCCTAAAATCAGTGTAAAAAAAAAAAAGAATCACATAATTGTTTCTTTTACAGTTTTAAAAGACAGACTTTTTCTTTCTGTCATCATTAATGAAACTAAAATGAGTTCTACACATCTATTCTGAACCACCGTGCCCTGCGGGACATGGAGGACGCGCACTGACCTCTGCCTGGTGATTAGGTTGATATAGTGTCTCAAGGCCGTGTAGTACTTGGCCAGCTCTTCAGGTGGAGCGTCGTCTCCAGGGTTCTCTGGCTTGGGAGGATAGGCGTCTGCCAGCGCTCCCAGACAGACCAGCACACACAGCACAGCAGCCACCAGCATCGTCCATGGTCTCAGCATCACAGCCATCTGCAGCAGACACAATATAATATAATATAATATAATATAATATAATATAATATAATATAATATAATATAATATAATATAATATAATGCATTTGGTGTAAAGTCAATTCAAGTACTGACTTTGTATTCAGCCATTTGTGCAAAACACTGTAGGGTAACCAGACCCACCACAGCGTTGGCCAAGCTCCCAGAACAGAACATAGAAAATACAAATAAAATGGAGAAAAAGAGAAAAATTGAAACAAAATTGATTTACTGTTTTTAAGAGCATATTTGGAAGTTCTTAGAGAGGTTATGAATTATATTTAAAAAAGGGTTTATTAATATGAGGACATTTTGATAACAATGACTGGTGTCTCTTAGACTTTGCTGATGTTCATAGGTGTTCGTGTAAATATCAAACTGAACTAAAGCATCGATGCTGCGTGCAGGAAGCAGACGAGTCAACTCCCGAGGAAGCTTTTTCTGTTGTTGTTGTTTCTTTTTTACTCTTTTTAACCCAATAAATAATTGCTGACCAGCAGACGTTTCCTCAGAATTGTTCTGACCACTTCAGGAATCAATTTGTCATACTTGAAAAACGTAATCTAGCCTAATGACGTCAGAACCAAAATACATTCAAAGAGAAAGTTTTCAATTAAATATGCAACTAAATTTAATTCCACATGAGATCCCCGCATGTATTTATGGAAAATGACGCACAGACGAATAATACGAACGCTTAGGAAAACATTATTATTATTATTATTATTATTATTATTATTATTATTATTATTATTATTATTATTATAAGACCCGTGCGTATGTGTCGTCTCAAATCTTCGAATACTGTCGAAAATATACTTCATGTCTTGTTCGTTCCTTTTCTCGCGCTAAGTGAGAAGAGATCTGCTCCTTCAGTGAACTTTAAAACCTCTTACACCCTCAGGGGGTATAAATACATTTAAACTTAACATTTTGGGCAAAACCTTTATGCGGAATAGTTTTTGAAAGATCAAAGCCTCTTTTAGCGGATAATAAAAAAATAAAATAAAATTTAAAGGCACGTGGAGCCTTTGTTTACAGAGCGAGCCGAGGTCCCGGCAGCTGGACCCACCGGTGGGTCCGTCGGGTTCTAGGGTTACCTAGGATCATTCTGGGCTCGGACTGTGGCTGAGGCCCGACCTACCGAGTCTCTGTAAAGCAATGCATTCTCAGAGACAGGAAAAGGGAAAAGCACACCACGGAAACGAGGTCCGGACCCAAACTGAGTCCGGAGCTGTCTGTGGTGCTGAACGGACTTTCATCAGAAACTCGTTCAATTTCATACGAGCTCTGGGAGACGAACAGAGGCTTCCAGCTTCATGTCTGTAGTTAGATTCAGCTGGGAAGTTCTGTTGTTTTAAGACTTTAAGGTTTGTGTCCTTGTTTTGGAGAACACTTTACTGGACACGAATAATAATAATAATAATAATAATAATAATAATAATAATAATAATAATAATAATAATAATAATAATAATAATAATAATAATATACAAAAACTTGACAGCAGACACTCCAAAGTTGCACAGTAAGGCTCTTAACAACATGCTGACTGGTTGAACTGAAGAGAGAAGCTGGAGGTGGATGGAGACTTACTTTATGAAGTTCCAGGCAGCAGCTGGAGCCACAGGTGGTTTCTGACAGCAGCAGAGGCTCTGAGTTCTGCAGTCCTTCTCTTCCTCTCCTCCTCGGTGAGATCTCACTCTGCAGGTCGACGCACCTTGGTTCCAACCTGCAGCTGAAGTGATTTATATGGTTTTGTGCCAGCAGAGATGGGAGGGGTTACACCAGGAGAGTGACTGCGTCAGATGGTGCTGATGATGGAGACATTACTAATGCCTTAGTTGTGTGTTTCTGATGCAGCCAACAGATGACATTTTGAGCCAAGACATTCAGAAAGTCGTGTTCATTGGAAATTTCATACTTTCGTTGTGTGAAACCAACTTCCAGATGGTCCAAAGTGGGTCATCCAGCCATCATGTAGGTGTTTATGTTTGTATGAATCAAGATTACAGTTTCCCAACAGCAACTTGACCCACATCTCTACTGTGAAAGCAAATAGAGCAGCCTATATTTTAATATGAACCACAATTGGTTTTGCTCCTCTAAAGCAGTGTTGGCTCTAAAAAGCTCTTTTTCTTGTGAACAGTGGGTTTTTTGCTCACTTTAGTTTTGTATTTGGATCATTTTGAAGTTTTGTTTTCCATCAAGAATCTTTTCCAGATCCTCGGCGCCGCAGTCCAAAAAGCACCACTTCCACGATTTTTAAAACGGGTTTGAGGTTCAGCAAACAGCTCAGGGTGATGATCCAAAAGCCCCAGGGTGATGATCCAAAAGCCCCAGACTGTATTTAGGAACCTGGCAATGGACTGGCTTGAAATTTAAAACCAAAATTTAAATGTGAACCATGAAGTGCACAGGAAGTCAGAGCACTAGAGGCATGAACAGCAGAAACGTGTCTCTGCTGTCAGTTTTAGTCAGCAGCCTCACTGCAGCGTTCTGTACAGACTGAAGGCGAGCCGGGGAGCTTTGATTCAAACAAATAAAAAGACTATTGCAGCAGATCTAGCTCATTCTGTGATAACTCATTCTGTCTCAACTTAGCAATGATCCTTAAATATTTAGTTAGTTATGAATAAATATTTTGCAGTTATTGTCAAAAGAGGGGGAAATGTCAAAGATGACACCCAGATTTGTGAAACCAGTTTTCACAGAAGGAGCTGAAGATGTGAGATCCTTCTTGATTAAATGTTTTTATTTGGTGTACATTCAAATATGTTTAAAAATATATTATTTTCATTATTGTTATTGTTATAACTAAGTTCAATGTGCAGTTTTGTAACCAAAACAATGTCTTTAGCAGGTTACTTTGATCATATGAGTTAAAGTTTGTGTCTTTTTTAGTTTCCAAGGCTGAAATGCAGAACGTGGCAGAGATACCTACAGGCTGTGAATCTGATGTCTAAGTCAGATGAGGATGAGGATGATGATGAGAATGATGGGGCCTGTTAATGGTTACTAGGAGACGAGGTCAAACTTAGGTCACCTTCAGTGGAAACAGCAGCAGCTAGTGTTTTAACATCTTCTCTTCTTCTGTATCAGATTTAGAAGAGTTCCACTGGGGATTTATTAACAGTTTTGATGACATTAGAGCTACTGCCTCTTGGTTATGAGGTTGCTGTTTACTCTCTAATTTCCTTTTATTGATTGGACAGAAGTTAAAATGTCAGCTTTTTCAAACCCACTCAGATTCAGTGACAGACAGAAGATTTGTGTTGCAGTCAGATCTTCCCTCGAGCCTCTTCTCCATTCTGGCATTGACTAATTGATTTTTATTCAAAGATATAAATAGAATCTGATCAGAAAGCATAACCCAAAATGTTGAGGTAAACAGGCTGGAAATAAAACTAATATTTAGAAGTTTAATCATCTGTTATTTTAATCAAATAACTTTGTCAAATAAATCATTTATTCTCTATTTTGGAATTTTATTTTCTAACTACATATGTACCTCAGGGTAAGTGATTGCTGTGGTGTTAATCACACCAAAAATCATTTTTATGATGATTCTCTACATATCTAGCACAAAGGATTAATCAGAATCAAAGAACTCAAATTCCAGCTGCAATCCTCAAGTTGAGCATTTCCTCATCAGATCAATACTTCTGATTGATCCTCCTTTATCTGGCCGTGTCATTAAGGTAAAAACTAAGTTGATCCCAATCTTAACAGAAACTCAAAGCATGCTGTGAGAAAACAATAGAGTCCAGTGTGGTTTAGAGGGAGACAGAGATAAGCTGTGGGTATTTATTTAGCTCCAAACATTATGGAGCCAAAAAGCAACAAGAGCTTTCTCAAAAGAACATTTCCAAGCTGTTACCAGAGACTCTTATCAAGACCTGCCTGAGATTTTAGAGTGTTTCTTATAAGAACACAGCAAAACAGAAGCTAACTAACCAAACCAAACATTTTCTAGCTTTGGGAAGAAGAAAACTTGTGTGGGTGATGATTTATGCATAATCCAATCATTTTAACCCATTGAAACATCTCTGTAGCATTCTGACAGTTTAGACCTGAACATGACCTCTGGCAGAAACCATGTGAAACATCTGACTCAACCTACTTCTATTTAGCTTGTTATGAATTAAAATATATATATATTAATGCTAAATTAATGTTAATTAAAAAAAAATCATAACTAGCTAAATATCGTAAATAATATAGGTGATGGTGTTGACAGCGGTAGCAGAATCTGACACATTCACTTCTACCACCAGCTGATGTTGAGGATCTTGGTGAAACTGTTCTTGGGCTCATGGAAAGCTTGTCAGCCTGAGGAACTTAGAAGTTGGAGATGTTAAGATATACATGAAGGTCAACTATGGCTATGAATACCCTCATAAACGTTCTGTAAGCGTTTGCAAAGCCCAAAAATCTTTGAATCTCTTTGAAAGTTTTGGGTGGGGCTGCACACAAAAACCCCTTTGCCTCAGTCCTTATCTGCAGGCTCATCTGAGAAGAGAAGACCCTTGAAGTGTCTTCTCAGTGACAACCATCTTTCCTGGTTGTACTCAGTTCCTTACACAGAGGAATTTCACTCTAATGAAAATACAGACAAATTATAGTTTTCCACACAGATTAATATACTAAACAGTAGCAAGTAAACCTTTGGGTTTACATAGAAGTAGATGGTAACGATGGATGCCACAAGAGGATCAATGTGTGTTTATTAAGCTGCAGACAGGATGAGTTTATTGCCTGGGTTATCTAGTAGCCATCAATATGAACTCATCTTCTCAAGGCACCAGAGGAAGAATAAATGTTGTGAACTGTTCAGCTGTCTCCTCTTTGCTTTGTTCTGTCAGTGATGTAATCAGACAAGGGAGACATTATCCACAAGTCTCTCACTGAGGAGCCTGTTTAGGACTTCAGGTAAACACATCCACAAGTTCTTCAACATCTATCTGGGACGGTATGGTCCAAATTATGACAGTAATATGAAGACGGACGTCCTGGTAGCAGGTTTTATTTGAACTTTGACAGAATGTGTCCAGACAAACCATAATAATAAGATAACACTAAGATTCTCTACATTAGTTTTCTCTTCAGAGCCAAGAGACAACAATCTCTCTCTTGTGTGAATTCAAAAGCAAAATGTCAACATTTAAAAGATAGCACCATTCTTATTCAAGTGATTCCATTCAATATGTTTCCACTACAAATGTGCGCAAAACTTTGTTAATGTAAAAAAAAAAACAATTTCCATTAAATAAAGAGCTCAATCAAACCCCCATGAAAATAAAATTTGTTCACATAGCAAGTCATTAAAAAACATGCCGCACCATAATCCTCTGCCTACTTCCTGTCGTCTTCTTCATCTTTTCCACCGGTAGTGACATCTGCTTGCTGATCAAATGACTCGGAAAAAGTGTTTTCATTGCAGTTTGCAAAATACACTCATTTCAATACAACCTGAGAATTACTTCATCCTAGTGCCAAAATGTTTTATTCAAAAATATTAACTTTTTTCAAAATTGGCATGTTTCTAATTAAACTAATCTATTTTCATAATTCCAATTTGCACAATTATACGGTCAATGAAAATGCAGCTACTGGTTAGTTTTACAGCCATTTGGGCACTAATTAAAAATAAGAGTGATGGTGTGTTCAGACTTTCAACTGATTCCAGATTTATCCATGTCTTAATGCCCTCTGACAGCACCACTAAAGATAAATGATGGATTGCTTATTTTCAGGAATTTATTTTTCTGATCATGGTCAAATTTTCTGACACACAGTGTTTGTGTAGAAGGGCCCGAGAATCTACGGCAAGAAGAAGCCAGAGCCTCAGACATGTTATGAGACAGCCACTTTAGGTTCTGGGCTTTTGGGTTTTTGGTACCAGCTGGTCGTACTGCTAATTACAAATGATGTATTTAAGAAGTTGAATTATATTAGAAGATAGGACAGGATATGTAACAGTAAACTGTTAAATTATCAGAAACCTGTCAAATCAGGTTTGAGTTTCCACACCAAGGAATTAAATCTAATCATTTAAATGTCATTATTTTTGCTGCAATATAATATAGTTCAGCATTAAGCAGAAATTAATATGTATTAAATTTAAGACAGCCAACACACACACACATACACACACATGCACACGCACACACACTCACACACACACACACGTAAAACATGCCACTTTGATTAAGCCTTTAATAGGAAAGGAGGAATAAGAAATAAGAAATATTATTTCAGTTTGGACCATGACTAGACTTCATATTTTCTCAAATCACCCTGGAAGCCATCTCAGTCTTTGTCTCCCTGCGTCTAATCTTTTGTCATGTGGAGAAACCAGAACAAACACGTCTCAATTCTCCATCTTTGTCAATTCACTGAGCAAACTTGGGAGCCAGAAGCTCAGTAAGAGGACATTAATGTGTGTGCTTAATGGACTGAGTCAGTCTGTTTGGAGAAACCGGAGCAGCATAGTTCCTTCCTTAAATGCTGCCTGTATTAACCTGCTGCTGAAAGGCTATTAGAGATGATGACCCTGTGAGTGTGTGTTTGTGTGTGTGTCTATAGGTGCATGTGTGTGTCCGTGTGCGTGTGTGTCGCTGTGTGGTTATTTCCCTAAGAGCTTCCATTTGTCTGGCCACAGTTGTTTTATTGGGATCCACCTCGAGCTGTAAAAGATCAATGAGGAGAGATTTTAAAAAAATGACATAGCTGACATCCCTCTGTTTTATTCTTTGTTTTTTTCCCCCACAAAAATGCACAAACATCAAACTCTACATCTCTGGTTGCCAAACCTGGTCCTCAGATCTACTCCTGCCCTTCATGCTTTGGGTGTTTCCTTACTGCCAAACACCTGAATGGCTGATGAACAGCTTCTACAGCATGTGGTGCCTGCAGAGGAGGTCATGAAGTCATTTGAATCAAGTGTGCTGGAACAAAGACAAATCTAAAACATGAAGATCAGGTGTGGGAACCTCTCATTTAAGGTATAAGGTGTAGCACATAAATCTGTCAAGCCCACCTACCCTACCAAGTAATGAATGTATTACTCATTTTACGTTCTATAAGTTTAATATATTTCATGAGCTTTCCAAAAATCAACAGAATTCAGATTTTTCTGCATTCTTTTCAAAGCATATTAGACAAATGAACAACTTGCAGATGCATTCCAAGTAAGTAAACATAAATGTGATTTAGTTCATGTTTTTGCAGGAGCTGCAGTAATGAGCCCGCTGTTAACTGTCTCATGTGGGACCAAAACTAGAATGAACAAGTAGAAAGTAAATGTCAGTATACCCTCAAAGGTCAGTGCTCACTGTGCATATTTACAAAATTCACTATAAATAGTCTGTTTTAATTGCTCTGAGCATGACAGTCCAGTGTCCAAAATAATGTTGGCATTTTATGCTTCTGCAAATCACCATCATATATAACCATGTTGCTTCTGGACCAGAGAGGGATGATCTCATCCCCAAGCTCCTGCTCAGGCTGAGCCAGAGAGATTCAGGCCATCACAGACTTCCTCATCAGCACCGAAACTGAGCACAAAGAGAACTGGAAAACAAAAATAAGAGCTAAAGAGAAACCCAGCAAACCACCTGAGCTATCAAGGGGAGAGTTCAGTTTAACTCAGTTTATTTATATAGTACCGATGTACCACAAATATCGTTTCAAGGCACTTTGCAAAATATAAAAAAAAATTGCAAACTGTCTTGATCTGTGTGGGGTGAGAGATTAATACAATTAAATACTGCAACACAGGATAATGTGGAATAAGTGAAGCACTGTGAGTTCTGTCCTGATGTACTCTCAATGCAAATGTCTTCTATCATTTGTAATTTCGTTTTCAGAAATGAAAGGGAGAAAAAAATTACTAAAATTGGAAACTGGTTGTTATATTAAAAAAAATTCTTCTATTTTCAATCCACATGTTTCAGCTCAAACTTTTACATCTTCACCCTCATAAATGGTGATGATTGATGGAAAACTAACTACAAACCCATTCTACACTTTTCATTTCTTTATTGAAAAGTTGAAAGTATTTTATTGTTTATCATGCTAACGAAGTCATCATGTTTGCTTTTGTCCAAATTCATCTTTTAACTGCTGTGGTGTTTTGTTTTGTTTTTCTTTTTGCCTCTGACCTTTTCACAGACTGCATTCTATCCTTCTACTATGACCAAGATAAATGTGGACAAATATTACGATATTTTCTATAATATCAAGGAAACTTCCTCCAATTTAGATCTTCCTATCCAAAGCAAATCCTCTCTAATATTGTTCTACTTCAGCAGTTTTTACTTCCATCTGACTGTAATTTGCTTTTGAGTAATCTCAGCATAATCACTGAGCTTATTGATAGTTTAAAAAATACAAAAACATTTTCAGAAACAGCATATTAACCTCACGTGTCAACGTGTGTCCGTGCACGCGCGCGCGTGTGTGTGTGTGCGCATGTGTGTGCGTGTGTGTGCAGGTGTGTGTGTGTGCGCATGTGTGTGCGTGTGTGTGTGCGTGTGTGTGCGTGTGTGTGTGCATGCGTTTGTGTGCGTCAGATGTTATCGGTAGCAGCTTTGTAAAGGTTGGAAGCGCTCAGAGCAGGAAACAAGAGTGGCAGGAAACATTTGAAAAATACTGATAAACCCCACAGTCCCTGTCACTGAGCATCAGCACACACTGCTGCACACACACACATGCACCCCCCTCACACACACACATTCAAAGTCACATAACTAAGACATTGAACATCGTACAACATTGTACAGTTTCTTCTGTCTTTAATGAATCTTGAAGAAAGTTAAAAGCCACAACAAATGCTGTTGGTGTTATTTAGATATGTTAACCTGGTACAGATATATGCATTTTAAACATAAACAACACACACACACACACACACACACACACACACACACACACACACACACATACAGCTTTTAAAGGCTGTCTCCTGTCTGGATGTTTGGGAGCCTTTCGGTGTTTATCCAGTCTGGGATGGTTTATCTCCATCTCTGCTCTGTCAAGACAATATGCTGTCCACAGTTTGCTGATAAGCCACATCAGCACTAAGAACACATCGCTCCGATGAATCTGTGTCTATGCCTGACCTTTATTTAAATTATTAATGTATTTTTTTGCATGAAGGTGTTTCTGTTTTCTCTCCTCTGTAAATCAGTGAAGGGAGCACACTGTGGCCTCCCACAACATGCAGGCCTAAGGCTCTTCCCACAAATTAAACAGAAGAACAGATATTATTACAGCCATGATTAATGAGCTCGACTTCCATCGCTATTTCCTTACATGTTTTGTGTACCTTTCATCACCAAGCAGTCTAGCAGCCAGCTTTATCATCTGTTCTTGCTGATGACTGTGGTGTTAAGGTCTGTCATGATATCATCCAGCGTCTCAGGATTTGGCAATACAAGAGAGAGAACAGAAACATACACCGCTTAGTTGCATTCGTTGAACTTTGTCGTTTTGCCGTAAATTAATTGTTGTTTTTTGTTTGTTTGTTTTCTTGTAATGTCTTTAGACTCATCTTCTGTTTCACTCTTTGTAGACTACGACTGTTTTAAAATTGGATCTAGCCTAACCTTTGAATCACTCTTCTAGAAAGCAGCTATTTTTCTAAAAGCAAAGCAGTTTTAAGTTGCCTACTCACTTGAGGAGAGGAGTGTTAACATGTAAACAGGTTTGAGAGTGTGATTGGTTGAATAAAGGATTTATTGTAACAGTTTTGAGTGGTTGCTGCAACCAGAAAAGCATAAATTTTTGGGGGGGCGGAAATTAAGTTCCAAGCCCTGCTAGATGAAATCACTCAATCAGGTTTATTTGTACATTATGCACAATAAAAAAAGCTTGTAAAACAATCAATAATGAAGCAGTTCTGAATAAAAAGCTCTAGCAGGCAGAGACAACACATGAGTTTTATATCAAGGATCCAAACTAAAACTGCAACTTCAGACTTTTCCTGGAATATATATATATATATATATATATATATATATATATATATATATATATATATATATATATATACACATATATACACATATATACATATACATATATACGTGTGTGGGGGTGTGTGTGTGTGTGTGTGTGTGTGTGTGTGTGTGTGTGTGTGTGTGTGCGTGTGTGTGTGTGTGTGTGTGTGTGTGTGTGCGTGCGTGTGTGTGATGAAATGAGACAACTGTTGTTGTGTGAATCATTTTTGGCCCTCTTACTCATACTGTAATGATCTGATCCTCCCATTCTGTTGGGTTATGTCCAGTTATGACTAACCTGAATGAGAATGCTGCGTACAAACCTCAAATTATTACCACCAATCTGGTTTGAGAATCTCTCAGAGTCTGCCAGGAAATATTGATAGGTCATGGCTTAGGAACAAAACAAATAATTTCTATATTTATGTCCAGCTCATGTGAGTTTTGTGTTGTGTTTTTTACTGTTGCAGGCCCGTAATCTGATTCTGATTCTAATACCGATATCTGAGGTTTAGTATTGACCAATATCGAGCCAAAATCATAAAATTGTGCAGAATTGACTTAAAACATTTCATTTTAAAACACAGACATAAATGTACTAAATTACAAATTGATTTGCTAACTCTGCACCAGTACAGCTCACTGACGTACACTTTATAATCTTGGTCAAACATGTAAAAACAACAACTTTTATTTGTTTAGTTGGTGCAATTAGAAGTAGAACAGGCAGTGCAAAATAAATATTAAATAAACAAATACAACAGGTTGACTTTTTTGGTCAAACATGTAAAATAAACTGCAACAAACCTACTTTCAAATGGTGCTGAAAGTGCAATTAGGAATTCTAATTATAATGTAAAATAAATAATAAAGCATGATGTCACTCAGAGCACAAAGCGTAGAATTAGACTGAATAGGTCTGACCTTATGTATTGGGCACATGGTCACCAATACCATTTTTTTTTCAATACTGGGATCTGTTGTGGCCATTTATGTTAAATTTTGTAAATCATAAGTTGTATCAATTTAGTTTTTGTTTGGTCATTTAGAATATACTTTAGTTTTTTATTAATTTTTGACTAATTTCTTTATTTTGAATTGTTTAGATGACTTTGGTAACTCTTGGTGTGTTCTCCTGAAGAACACACCAGGGATTATTGTAGATGTTTTTTGTTTGTCGACTGTCCAGTGTGAGGACAGGAGGTTTTGGTAAAATTATTATTATTTTTTTTTTAGCCATTTTTTTTTAACTTGAAACATCAGAGTCAGCCAATTTTCATTTTCATTCAAGTTGTGAGAGATTTTTAATTATTGCTTAGTCCGTATGTATGTAAGACATGAACTACATATATCCTTTCAAACAATCGAGTTGGAAGTGCGTTCAAGAACTAAAACACCTGTTGCCTTTCTTGGAAAATGTGGGACTGATGTTTTTAGGGTTTTATTTCTGCTAAGATGAAAACACAACATTTAAGATTAAAATATTGCATCAGACTAATGACATTTTTATTACAGAAATGTTTAAAAAAATACTAAGAAAAAACTATAGAATTTATGCTAAAAGGGACAGCTTATAGGAAGGGTATCATTTCAAGATATTTTTTTCTTTTATCTTATTTGGATACTCAATATTAAATGGTTTCCAATGTGCCATTATATTTAAAGGATCTTTACAGGTTAGTTCTTGTATAGTGAGAGGTGAATCCAGAGATGTAATGTTTGCTCAATAAACATAAGTCTGATATACAAAACAAAAATTTACTATGAGAAGTGCCCTGAAAAGGTAGGAAATACGTAAGTCCTAAAAAAAAACAGCTCTGTGGGAAATCAGTGAGAAAGAAGAAATGGGCTGCAGAGGGCAACACGAAGCCCTGGGGCTTAAGTCAGCCTTTGGCTTGATCGATAAGCTCATTTCAGCAATTGATCTCCAAACACTGTGAAGACACCTTTTACTCTCTTTGAGAGAGAAAATACTAAAACATGGCAAGAGCAACAACAACATATAATCTCCCAGTGTGGGACAGAGAACCTCCCACTTGGGAAACCAAACATTTTTGGACAATACTTCTTAATAAACAAGTCTACATACAAGAAAACATGAAAAAATAATCTAATTTAGATTTTAGTAAATATGCATGTGTTAGTCTGTGCTTATTTGACATTTAAGGTGTGGGTTGATTCTTTCATGCATTTGTTAGACGTCTGTTAATCTCCATGGACACCATTCAACTGTGCAAAACACATGGTTGGACCTAACACCGCCTTTGAGCCATAGCTAACATGACGTCCCCACTCAGCTCCTTCAGACAAGCCAGCAGCAATTAGCAAACACCTGGTGGAACTGTGCATCTGCTGAGCTTATTATAGGAGCTACTTGTCATAATACTTTGTCATTTAACGTTTTTACGCTGATAAAAACATTAAAGGGTTAACAGAGGAGCCATGTATCAGAAAGAGCAGGAGTTTCTTAAAAAGACAGATTCAATTACAAAATTACATTTCTTTTAAGTCATAGTTGATATATCCAGCATTTTCATTACAACTGAAGGAAACATAGTTGCTTAACTAAGCTATAAAATGCCAACATGGCTGGAAAATATATAATACTGCTCCTCAACAATCTGTTGACAGCCAAAAATCAAGTCAACTATTTTTTCATAGTTTTAGGTCCTTCTCCCTGTTATTATTATTTGTATGAAATATAAAGAAATAACTAAAAGCATCCTTACACTATACACGGCGATAAACAACAACAGATGAATGTTAATAACTTTGTCATTGTAGAAAGTAGGGCCATTAAAGTAATGTGCTTCATATGAAGGTTTTATTACCTGATGTAAAGATTATTAGGTTAAAGTCAGATAAATAACAGGACCTGCTTCTGCTGATGAATGTTTGGATCTAAATCCTGGAGCCTCCAAACAGCTCAGAGGCGAATGGTTTTCTGCCGCTGTCTTTGCCTTTTCCCTCCTACATTCTCAGATGCTCAGACTACAGACCTGCTGGTTTCATGTGCAATGATAGAAGTCTTTAGTTCCTGCTGTGAACACTCTCTGTTATCAGCTTGCTCTTTTGTTTGCAAAATAATGTGGTAATGTGACATTTGTTTTCTTGTGTGAATCACTTACCATCTTGTCAGAACATTAATACCATTTGGTGGACATTTTGATCTAAAATGACTCATAAAGTCGAACAAAAATGTGTTCCCTTTTTTGCCCGTTATCATCTTCCACCGTTTTTACGGAGGACTTTGCACACATCACACTGGAGCAGCGAAAGTATTATTCAAAGGTGGATAATACATGTCAGGGGCTCTTCTTTAGGCTACGAACTCAGATCTCAGTCTAATTTAACTCATCAGTCAAATGTTGGCAGCTTGACAGAAACACTAGTGTTTGTGAAAAATTATGTATTTCTTTATTGAAGGACCTGTAGAAAAACAGAAATGCCTGCCTGCAGAATGAATTTTTCACCAAAGCATCTGTCAGACAACATCCAGCTGTGGGCTCTACTGTGGTACTCAAAGGATTTAGTGTATGTTGCTAATTAAGTTTGTCATCTTTGTGTGTGTGTGTGCGTGTGTGTTTGTGTGTATCTTGTAAGTTCATAAAAATATTTTTTTGTATATTTGCTGAAACTGTCTCTATGTCATAACTACGGTAGGAGACAATCTGAAAAAAAATGAATTCCTCCAATTTCTCCCAGTGCTAACTAGAAACAACCAATCAGAGCCAGAAGTGCTGTCAATCACTCTCTGTGTGGCGCTGCTTATCCCCCAGGTTATGCTGCAGCTAGCATAACCTGTCATGAATGCTAAGGCCAGTATGGCCACATATGACGGCAGATAAACAGTTTTTCTGTAATATTAAGTTGTTTCTCCATTATTAGCACATTTATCAGTTCATATGTAACAGTTGTAGAATGAATCATATCAAGGAACCAGGATTTGCATTGATTTATTCCTGTTTAAAACAAAAACATGTTCAGCAGCAGCTCCTGGCTCTGGCTTTCCCACACACACCTCTCCCCAGCGCAGCTTGGTGCAAACTGACAGGAGTAATTTTGACAGTGTTCACTTACCTACGTTCTACTTCAGGCTCTGAGTGGTCAAGTGCTGCTGTTGCAGTAGCAATCTGGAGAGCTTTTGCTTTTGCTTTTGCCACAGTTGCATGTGGTCTCTTCACTTGCTGCTCTCTTTGATGCTCATCAGTGGCCTCCTGCACCTCAGTGAGTTTCCACTTGGTGGTGGGCTTACACTTGAAAACAGAGGCAAGACTAGGATCAGGACAATTCCTGATGAACATCATTGCTATCTCTGTATCCATTTTATTCCGGCTGATTCCTTGATCTTTCAAGTGTCTGTCAGCATTTTCAGCAGCTGTGTTAAGTCTGACCCAGTAGTCCACTGGTGTCTCATTAGCTATTGGATGAGTAGCATAGAAATCAGCCAGTGGCAAGCAAGACCCAGGAATGTCGCTAAAATAGCGCCTCAGAATGTTATAGACTGCCTCAGGGCAGTGTTGTGGTACTCGAAATTGGTTTTGGTCTCGAGACCGGTCTTAAGACCATTTTTTGATGGTCTCGGTCTCGTCTCGGACTCGACCGCATTTGGTCTCGGTCTTGTCTCGGTCTCGGGCGCTGAGGACTCGGCATTTTATTTCAAGACTAGTCGAGACCGCAACTGTGAAAATACCACTAAACGTGCAGCATACTGTCCAGTTTATTTGTTAACATCTTTGTTTTCAGTGGATGCAAAACGCACCGATTAAAATCCAAGCAACTACATGTTTCTCCCCCTCCCCTCCCCACCTTTCACTCGCACGCGGCGCTCTGAGACATGCGCAGTGGTTTTCTCTCAGCGGCAGAAAATGTTTGTCTAATCGTCAGTAATGGAATATCGCTGCATAAATCATAAGAAATCCGATGGCCACAGCTAACTCAGCAGCGCTTCGCTTTCACAGACGGTGGAGACAACGTCTAACTTTTTTCGTCACTTAGAAAAGTAGCTCAAAGAAGGTAAGATCCGTTGACGTGATGTCAGCAAATCTAGCTGTATAGACACACATAAGCATTGTGATGAAAAAAAGTTGTGACTCACTGCGCTGAATTATTGTGCGGAGGTGTAGACTGACTTGTCACATATATGGGACAACACTGTGTCCAAAAGTCTGCAATATAGTGATGTGACATTCAGGAACAGTGCGATTCATCTACTCGTCTCTTTACTTATTAGATAGGACTGTAGTGTCGCTGAGAGCCGTTGTTCTATCAGATAGCCATACGCTGTCAGAATAGCATACAATGCAGTGAGTACCATGCCTGCGCATGCGCATTAAGAAGTCCGACCGTCAGAGGAGTTGTCAGTTCACCATACGCAGCAAGTTATGACGAAAAAAGTCATTAAATTGTTTTCAATGATAACTATATAGATATACCAGGGTCCGGATGCTGCTGGAGTCAGCTACAACACACGCCCGTGTAAAACTCACTTAACCGCTAAGTCAGGATGCCATACAACTGTTAATAACAAAGTGTATGACGATCTACGTCATGATTCTGTGTTGCTGATTAAATGAAATCTTATGTGTCTGACAGATTTTTTTTTTCCCATCTTCTTTTTATTAACAGTTTTTAATCATTTTATTAAAACATTAAGGTCATTTTCTAAAATGTCTCTAACTTTTGTAAATCAAGTCATTGCAAAATGTCTGGATTATGATAAGCAAGAAAATATCCAGGAATGTAGAAACACAAAGTTAGACACTAGAATGGCCAATCAATTACAAATGTATCATCCTAAAATATAAACTTTAAAACTTAAGCTGTAATGTGGTTTCACCTGGTGCCTTTTGAAATAAAATAATGAGAATCTATTTAATTTAGGGGTTATTAAAGAACATCAGTGATGTGAATTTGCTCAGGTGTTCAATAAACAAAATTTATAATATTCTTCAGAATGTGTGTTTAGGTTGTTGTTCTTTTTACATTTAACATCAACATTAATTAAAAATATGATTTAAAAGAACAATATAGAATGGTTCTGCATCCTGTAGTGTTAAATTAAACTATAATAAACACATTTTTAAATCATCCAAATAGATCAAAGTCTCTATGATAAATTTAACATACCAAGAAGAAACATAATGAGGATCATTGTAATATGAATACAGGTTACATTACAAAGATTTAAACCTTATATGGCTCAATGTTTGGATCTATTTTATGTCAAATATTTGCTGATTTTGTGTGTTTTAGTTTATAACAACACATCATATTTAGGGGAAAAAGAAACATTATAAAAGTGACAAGATGAACAACCAATAAATACATTATTTGATCTTCAGTTGAAATAAAATCTGAATATTGTCACTAGATGAAGTTTTGGCTGAATCATCCCTGTGTTTCTGTTTCATCTCAGCAGGTGTGGATTTGCATGATGTCGATGCATCGCTGCTCCTCAAGCTTTAAGTCCAAAGTGTGTTTGAGCTCCGACACTGAAACCTGCATCAGGACGACGTCTCCAGTAGCTCTGATGGTTGTGTTGGGTTTTCTCACTCAGGGTCAGACTGACTTTTAAATTTAGCTGTCAAGTTTTGTTTGAACTCGTATCTATTATTGTTTTCCTTTAACGTTGCTCATTTCTCTTTTCAGCATCATCTGCCAATAATTTTCTGACTCAGTCTGAACCATCAAAGTCAGTCAGTGTTGGAGCGACTGTGACCATCAGGGAAGTTCAGATATTCAGTGTTGTGGTACTCGAGATCGGTCTTGGTCTCGAGTCCGGTCTTAAGACCGTTTTCTGATGGTCTCGGTCTCGTCTCGGACTCGACCGCATTTGGTCTTGGTCTTGTCTCGGTCTCGGTCTCTGAGGACTCGGCATTTTATTTCAAGACCAGTCGAGACCGCAGCTGTGAAAATATCACTAAACGTGGAACATACTGTCCAGTTTATTTGTTAACATCTTTGTTTTTAGTGGATGCAAAACGCACCAATTAAAATCCAAGAAACTACGTGTTTCTCCCCCCCCCCTCCCCTCCCCACCTTTCACTCGCACGCGGCGCTCCAGGACATGCGCAGTGGTTTTCTCTCAGCAGCAGAAAATGTTTGTCTAATCGTCAGTAATATAATAGCGCTGCATAAATAGTAAGAAATCCGATGGCCAGAGCTAACTCAGCAGCGCTTCGCTTTCACAGACGGTGGGGACAACGTCTAACTATTTTCGTCACTTAGAAAAGTAGCTCAAAGAAGGTAAGCTCCGTTAACGTGATGTTAGCAAAGCTAGCTGTATAGACACACATAAGAATTTGTGATGAAAAAAAGTCACTCACTGCCTGAATTATTGTGCGGAGATGTTGACTGTCTTGTCGCATATATAGGACAACGCTATGTCCAAAAGTCTGCAATATAGTGATGTGACATTCAGAAACAGTCGATTCTTCTCCACGGCTCTTTATTTATTAGATAGGACTGGAGTGTCACTCACTGAGAGCCGTTGTTCTATCAGATTACCATACACTGTCAGAATAGCATATGTGCAGTGAGTACCATGCCTGCGCATGCGCATTAAGAAGTCCGACCGTTAGAGGAGTTGTCAGTTCACCATATGCAGCAAGTTATGACGAAAATAAGTCATTAAATTGTTTTCAATGATAACTATATAGATATACATGTGTTGTCATGGTTGCAAAGTGTATTTAAAGCAGGTCTGGCTGCAGCTGGAGTCAGCTACAATACACGCCCGTGTAAAACTCACTTAACCTCTAAGTCAGGATGCCATACAACTGTTAATAACAGATCTACGGCATGATTCTATGTTCCTAGCATACATGCAGTGAGTACCATGCCAGCGCATGCGCCTTAAGAAGTCCGACCGTCAGTGGAGTTGTCAGTTCAGCATATGCAACAAGTTATGACGAAAATAAGTCATTAAAATGTTTATAATATGACATAATATGATAACTAGATAGATATACATGCGTTGTCGTGGTTTCAAGGTGTATTTAAAGTAGGTCTGGCTGCAGCTGGATGCCATACAACTGTTAATAACCAAGTGTATGATGATCTACGTCATGATTCTATGTTGTTGATTAAATTAAATCTTATGGTAATGACGTGTCTGACAGATATAGCCGGTGTTCTATCAGATAGCCATACGCTGTCAGAATAGCATACATGCAGTGAGTACCATGCCAGCGCATGCGCATTAAGTCCGACCGTCAGTGTAGTTGTCAGTATACGCAACAAGTTATGACGAAAATAAGTAATTAAATTGTTTCTAATATGACATAATGTGATAACTAGATAGATATACATGCATTGTCGTGGTTTCAAAGTGTGTTTAAAGCAGGTCTTGCTGCAGCTGGATGCCATACAACTGTTAATAACTGTTAATAACGATCTACATCATGATTCTACGTTGCTGATTAAATAAAATCATATGGTAATGACAGCATATGCATGTCTGAGCTAAGCGTACGACTATCTGACAACGTATGCTGATCTGACAGAACACCGTGAGTTCGTGTTAAGCATGACGATCTGACCTAACAGAACACCTGTTCTTTGTTCTAGTAATGCTCTGTGTACACTGCATCATTATTTAATTATGTACATTGATATTTAAATTAACAAATAACTAAAACACAAGAACGAAAGAGCATGCACATTGCTCTTTGTTTTTGTTCAAAGTGGCAGCTGTAATGTCTGCCATGATGTCAGACTACTTGGCTTCATGTACTGGGATAGAGAGTGAAAACAGTCACAATGAGCGCCTTCTGTTTGGTTAATTCTTGCTTGTTGCTCCTTGGTCAGTGTTCATAGTTGAGCGTTATTTACCAGCAGGGCATTGCCTCAATTGCTATGTTTAATGGTGCAGACAGTGGTGGATTCTTATATGAGCAATATGGGCAAATGCCCAGGGCGTTATGTTTTTAGGGATGGCACGAGACCATCACACATTGTAACACAGAAATGGAATATTTAATATTGGTAAAATGTATTAAGTATTTAATATCTAGGTGTTTTTATGGGAATATGGATCTTTCAGATTATTCTGAGAAGCAATTTCGATCATATTTTACATTTTATTGTGTCATGTAGCGCGGGCCGCTGGTCTTGGTCTTGACTCGGTCTCGACTTTCCTCGGTCTTGGTCTTGACTTGGTCTCGGACCCTAAAAGTCTTGGTCTTGTCTCGGTCTCGATACACTCTGGTCTTGGTCTTGTCTTGGTCTCGGGTTAGGTGGTCTTGAACACAACACTGCAGATATTGGTTCTGATCTCAGTTGGTACCTGAAAAAACCTGGAAAGCCTCTAAACTTCTTATATATCAGGAACTCCATTTAGATTCAGCGGCAGTAGATCTGGTTCTGATTACACTTTAACCGTCAGTGGTTTTCAGGCTGAAGATGCTGGAGATTATTACTGTCTGGGTTACCATGGTAACAACGTGTTCACACAGTGATTTATGGTCGTACAGTGAAGCAGTGAAGGCTGCAATTCTGCAGCCTTCACTCCTTCAGTCTGAGTGAAGGCTGCAGGTGCAGAGAAATGATGAGAACTGGTTCAGTGAACACATCACAGAAGTTACCAAGTAAAACCATCAAATATCTAAGGCTCAAATCACCAACTATATATTATTTGTAGGGATGTGCCGATCAGGTTTTTTCCTGCCGATACCGATACCGATCACCCATGAGGGCCGATACACCGATACCGATCACCGATACCGATCACATAATTATTATTTATTTATTTTTTATCATAAACACTACCGGTTACATTATGTGGAAAAAGGAACCATGAATTCACCTTAATTTAGACAAACACTTGTTTTTAATAACTTTTTCCAAGAAGAAAACTAAACAAAACAGGCTTTGTGCAAATTGTACTGCTATTGATAATTCTATCTTTAACAGACTGATAACATATGAAGGCTCTGAAGAGGCTAAATAATGCAAAGAGCCAAAATAAAACCTCTCAACATTGCCAAGAAGTTCAAGTATAAAACTTAACATTCAAAGGCAAAAACAGGATCCATTACAATAAACAATCCAGTTACTGTTGAGAAAAAATGATTATTTTTAGTGTTTAATACAGTTTAATCTTTTTGAACAAATCTTTAAACTTTGAACAGGTTTCTGTTAGTGATTTAAAATTAAACTATGGCTGGGTAAGTATTCAAAAGTACCAGGGAAAATGGGGTGATCTGTAGAGCTTCTCCTTGGACCCCTGTGGTCGTAACACATAGGACAGGAGGCCATGGATTAACATATGCAGGAAAGTAGAGGCCAGTATCATTTACATTACCTTGGGAAACAGGAACTTGCCGATAGATATTATTCTTCCTTAACATTACTGAATGAAAACTTCCTGTTAGCATGGCGGCTAGCTGATTACTGCTAGCTCTGATGGGTGTTTCTGACTGAGCGGAGTAATTATGCAGAACAGGGAGGAGATCGATTATTTTTTTAGAGATTATCTGTCTCATGTTAGGACAGCGAAAGTTTTAATATGTAGGTAAAATGTATTTTTTTAAGTTGTATGCTGCAGCTTTAAGCAGAGGTTCGGTGTGAGAGTCACTACCAGGTGGAGCAGAAGCGGAGTTCCGTCTGTGAAATATTACTACCTGTAGCGTAGCAGCGGTTCAACAGCGAGAGCAGAACCAGCGTCTTACATCGCAGCTCGAAGACTTAAATAATTTTGCGGGTTATTTGTTTAGCTTTCTGACCGTCATGCTAATCCGGGTGAGTGTTTGTAGCTGTGCGCTGCTTTACCTGCTATCTGATCCTCCGTATGTCTTTTTTACTGCAGTGAGCCTCGATGTAGCCAAACTCCGTCAAGTATGGCATTGTTTTTATGTCGTATTAGCTTCGTTGTGTTGATGCATTTTTGACGTGCTTCAATTTTCCCCACAACACGCAAACTTCCCCATTCACTCAGTGCATTGTAGTTCCACATCGCTTAGGATTTGTTGGTGCGCGTTTGCGCAGAGTGAAGGAAAGAGGAGACCAGCTGCACAAGCAGGCTGTGAAATGAGAAGCAGGTGATCGGTATCGGTAAAAGAGACAATGATCGCCGATCACCGATCATGCACTTTTTCACGAAAATCGGCCCGATTATGATCGGTGACCGATCGATCGGCACACCTCTAATTATTTGAAATTAGTTTATAAATATGGATTATTAATAAGTTTTCTAAAGTTTTGCCTCACAAACACTAAAGAGTCTTCAGTTCTTACCTAAAGGCTTTTACATGTGCAGGTTTCTAAAACCTTTTATAAACTTTAAAGAAATGAAGATGAGACGACGTTTGAATGTAAACAAGAATAAAGAGTGAGATATGTGTTGGTGGAATGATGTCACACCACCAGCAAAGGAAGATTCTGTGATGTCACTGGCGATGCTGTCTGTGATGTCATCAACTGCAGAATTGCATGTAACACAATTCTGCATATTTTTCATTGCTTGCAATATCACTGACTAGTTCAGACGTGTGCAAAGCTCTTTCAGAAAGTTTCCCAATCAACGATTTTAGTAAGTGCATTTTGGAGAAAATGTCTGATACACCAAGATTCGGCAGTGGAGAGATGGGGCCCCATCTCTCCAACCCTGAAGGCCTGTTCACACCTGCATACGAGGCCTTGCTGGAGGAAATCCAACAACTCAGCTCCCTTCTGGACATGGAGATCGCCGGAAGGTCTGAAGACAAAAAGAAACTGGCCCAGCTGGAGGAAGAGCTGGAAGAGACTAAGCAAGAGTTAGAAAGCGAGAAAGCAAAGTGGAACCAGCAGCTCAAGTGCAAATATGAAATGGATATCATGGTATTACAGGAACGGATAACTGAAGAGAGAAAGGACCATCTTAAAAAATCAGAGGAAGACATGGCGCTGATTGACGACCTGAAAACAACAAATGCCGTTCTCCAGGAAAACCATGCCAAAGAAGTCCAATTCCTGCAAGGAGATAAAAAACGTTTGCAGAGAAAGTTTAATGATATGAAACATTCCTACCATGAATTTATCGCCAAGTACCAAAGTGATGTTTCTGAATTGAATCTAGAAGTAGAAAGATACGAGCAGGAGATTAGCCAGGAGAAAGAAGCAAACCTACAGACGGTTAAAGAGAATCAGAAACTTATCAATGACCTGACAGCTGAAAAGGAGGAGCTCCAACAGAAGATGTCCGGACAGATCACAATCCTGAAAAAAAGAGAAAAGTATATTTTTAATGAACTGGATCAAGTCCACTTTTTATACGACGAGCTAAAGATCAAGTATGAAAATGATGTGATTGAACTGCAGCAGCAAGCTGAAACCTACAAGCAGGTTATAAAGCTGAGGGAAACTGATATTTCAGAAAGAGAAGAGAAAGAAAAGTTTATCCAGGCTGAGTTTGAGAAATTTAAAGATTTGTACCTGGAGCAAAACAACCGTTATGAGACTGATGTCACTGCACTTCAACAACAAGCAGAAAAATATCAGCAGGAGATCAGTAGCATAAAAGAGGAGTTAAAAAAAGCAAAAGAAGATCAACTGCCAGACAGAGAGGATAAAAACAACACCACAGTTATAAAAGAGGAAGAGTCACAGAACCCGGTCGACCAGGTTAAAGATGCAAAACGAGACGTTTCTTCTGAGAAGGAATTCTTAGCAGAATCTTTGCCTGGTTGTTCAACAGATCTGGAACCCAAAGAGACCAAGACCACAGGAGAAACCGTCCCGGAGGATTTCGATAATAAAGCTACGGATGGCAAAAAGAAAAAATCGAAATTTTCAATATGGAAAAAGATAAGAAGCACTCTGGGGTTCAAGAAGGCAAAAAATGAAGATAATAAAACTCAGAACTAATGTTCTTAATTTTGATTAGAGAAAAGATGGAGGTTGTTGCCAGTGTGAACGGGGCGCCCTGCGACCCTCCGTCAAGAGGAAATTTAAAACTTCAAGTCCCCCCCCCAACCCCCATTGACAAACTAGAAAATAGATCCCTTCCCAACCCAACTGGAAAAAACGTGGGCAGCACGGTGGTGCAGCGGCTAGCGCTGCGCCTTCACAGAGGCGGTCTGTGTGGAGTTTGCATGTTCTCCCCGTGTTTGAGTGGGTTTTCTCCGGGTGCTCCGGTTCCCCCCACATCTCCCAAAAAATGTCGGTCAGGTCAGCTGGTCACTGTAAATTGCCCCAAAAGAGTTGAAGAAACTCCAAACACGTTAAACTTGTAAAATGAGTTGAATTAGCCGTTCGTTAGTCTTTTTCCCTTCACTGTTTCAGTGGAAGACGGCACAGGGAAGGGAAGGGATCAACACTCGGCTCAATTTATATATATATATATATATATATATATATATATATATATATATATATATATATATATATATATGTATATATATATATATACATATATATATATATATATATATATATATGTATATATATACACATATATATATATATATATATATATATATATATATATATATATATATATATATATATATATATATATATATGTATATATATATATATATACATATATATATATATAGATCTTATCTGGATCTCTATATATAGAGATCCAGATGAACAGAGATCATCTGGATCTCTGTTCCAGATGAACAGAGATCATATATATATATATATATATATATATATATATATATATATATATATATATATATCAGTGAAACTTAGAAATGTAGGTATTGATTTCGTGCTATGATCCACAGCAAAGTGATCTGTATTCGCCAAGCTACGCAGATTCGTTGCCATAGCAACTGACAACAATGCCACTTCATGTTTTAGGATTTAACACCAAAAACATTCAAGAATTTATTTTGCACACAGAACAGAATATCCAGTCTGTTGTAGTACGTTTTAGGCTTAATGTTTAATTAATAAATAATTGCTGTGGTAGATTAGCTACCGTTTCTACTTTACTGAATTATTTAGACATACAAACTGTAGCCCAAAAAACGCACATTTCATAAAAAAAATATCTTATTGCTGTCTTACCTTTATCTATCAATGAAATCCATGCACCGCTAATTCTGCACAAAAATATCCGTTCATCCAAAGCAAAGTCTATCCTTGGGATGTCTTTTCTACTCCGTTTAAGAATCGTCAAACTCTCGAAGCAAAACTTTCAGCTCCGGTGTTGGTCTTCCTTTAGTTATTATCTCCTGCTTCAAAAAAAATTCACTTTAGAAAACTGTTTAAGTGTAAAAATGTAGTCTTTCATGTTGACGTCTGAAGAGAGGAGAAAACAAATATATCGCTGTACTTTACTTATTTACTGTATGGCTAGCTCCATGGCTAGCTCACTGTCGTGTCTGACAGATATTGCCGGTGTTCTATCAGATTACCATACGCTGTCAGGATAGCATACATGCAGTGAGTACCATGCCAGCGCATGCGCATTAAGTCCGACCGTCAGTGGAGTTGTCAGTATACGCAACAAGTTATGACGAAAATAAGTCATTAAATTGTTTATGATATAATATGATAACAAGATAGATATACATGCGTTGTCGTGGTTTCAAAGTGTGTTTAAAGCAGGTCTGACTGGATGCCATACAACTGTTAATAACTGTTAATAACTGTTAATAATGATCTACGTCATGATTCTATGTTGCTGATTTAATAAAATCATATGGTAATGAGCGTATGCATGTCTGAGCTAAGCGTACGACTATCTGACAACGTATGACAGAACACCGTGAGTTTGTGCTAAGCGTATGACGATCTGACCTGACAGAACACCCATTCTTTGTTCTTGTAATGCTCTGTGTACACTGCATCATTATTTTATTTAATTATGTATGTTGATATTTAAATTAACAAATAACTAAAACACAAGAACGAAAGAGCACGCAGAGAATGCACATTGCTCTTTGATTGTTTTTGTTCAAAGTGGCAGCTGTAATGTCTGCCATGGTGTTAGACTACCTGGCTTCATGTACTGGGAGAGAGAGTGAAAACGGTCACGATGAGCGCCTTCTGCTTGGTTACTTCTTGCTTGTTGCTTCTTGGTCAGTGTTCGTAGTTGAGCATTATTTACCGTCAGGGCATTGCCTCAATTGCTATGTTTAATGGTGCAACAGTGGTGGTTTCTTATATGAGCAATATGGGCAAATGTCCAGGGTGTTATGTTTTTAGGGATGGCACGAGACCATCACACATTGTAGCACAGAAATGGAATATTTAATATTGGTAAAATGTATTAAGTATTTAATATCTAGGTGTTTTTATGGGAATATGGATCTTTCAGATTATTTTGAGAAGCAATTTCGATCATATTTTACATGTCATTGTGTCATGGAGCGCGAGCCGCTGGTCTTGGTCTTGACTCGGTCTCGACTTCCCTCAGTCTTGGTCTTGACTTGGTCTCGATACACTCTGGTCTTGGTCTTATCTTGGTCTCGGGTTAGGTGGTCTTGAACACAACACTGCCTCAGGGTTTAGGTGTGGTAGAAGGACTACTCTTTAGTCCAATCTTTACAAGGCTCTTGCCTTGCCAGGCAGATGGTTCAGGATTTCATCTGTTTTTTCCTCAGCTGAGATTCCCTTCTTGCGCAGGTAGACCTCCATCATCTCTCTCCAGATGAACAGAGATCCTATCATCACCGTCACCACGATAAACAGGAGGCTCTTTAATGTCTGGTTTCACCACCAAGCTCATTTTTGTGAGATCAATCATTGTGTTGGATGTTTCATTCTGCACGCACTGTGATGGTGGAGGCTTCTCTGGGGTAAGGTGAGATCCACTGTGTAACAAACGGCTGGTAATGGCTTCACCTATTTGGCTCCCTATTTCACCAATGAGGTCACATAACTGCTGCATGGTGTTTTCATTATTATTTACAGGGGTGGAAAACTGGGGCTCCAGCAGAGGTATTTCAATAATCTCCTCTGTTTCTGATGACCCCTCATAAATCATTTGAGTACCACTCTGGGCTAACAGCCCTCTGCCACGCCCAACTCCTGGTGTGAAAACATTAAAGGTGCTAAGACCTCTGCCTGCCATGCTTCACACAGTACAAAAGCAGTGATGAAAAAAGTAAACCAAAAGGGTTCCACAGATCACAAAAAAATGGCTTTTATCAAACTAATATAGTGATTTGAGTGATTGATTTAAGTCTCCGTATTCAGAAAAGTGATCGTAACCTCAACAGTAATGAACAGGATCCACAGGTCAGCGTCACGAGCACACAGCTGAACCCTCGGCGGTCGGCAATGGCTAACCAATGGATCCGGGTCACGGCACCAGATGTAACAGTTGTAGAATTAATCACGTCAAGGAACCAGGATTTGCAATGATTTATTCCTGTTTAAAACAAAAACATGTTCAGCAGCAGCTCCTGGCTCTGGCTTTCCCACACACACCTTTACCGACCAAAAGAACAAAAAATAACCATGTTGACACGGTAAACTGGATACATGTCACCAAGGTGGGAATTAAATACCCAGAACAGTGTTGTGCTGAACATCAAAAAGTTAAACAACTATTTACAACTTATGAGTTGAGCAGCATAGTTTTTTTTTTTTTAATTTTGAATATTTTAATGTACAAGCAGAAGACAGCTCTGTGCGAATACCTCTCCCCAGCGCAGCTTGGCGCGAACTGAGGAGGGCAGCGGGAACAGAAACAGGAAACAAGAAAATAAAAGCTTCTCCACCAAAATAAAATACAAATCAAAAACCAAGGAAAAACAAATATACATAGATAATGGGGATGGATTTGGGGCCACATTAGGATCCAAAAATAAGAAACAGTATAAAGCAGAAATAACCCACTGCAGTGTAAAGGCGACAACAATCATGTAAATTCAACAAAAGGGTGTTTTGAGAAGGTTCATCAGAAAAATGCTGTCAATCACTCTCTGTGTGGTGCTGCTCATCCCTCAGGTTATGCTGCAGCTAGCATAACCTGTCATGAATGCTAAGGCCAGTATGGCCACATATGATGGCAAATAAACAGTTTTCCTGTAATTCTAAGTTGTTTCTCCATTATTAGCACATTTATCAGTGCAGATTGATTGTCAGTGCCAAGCCCCTCCTCCTGGCTCTGATTGGTTGTTTTTGGTTGGCACATTTCTTCAGATGGCAATAATAGCTCAGGGAGAAGGTGGAGAAAATAAATCTTTTCACAGATGATCTGTCTCAACATAGTGACAATTTTAACAAATGTGTATAAAAAACATATTCTTTATAAAAGTTACATACTGCAGCTTTAACTGCAATTGTTATATACTTCTGTTACATATATCTGACCATTTATGCCATATATTTGTTTCCTTCTTTTGTTTGATTTGAAGAAAGCTGATTGATCTCAACAAAATATATTTTTTCTTCCATTTCACAACTATCCACTACTTTGTGTTAGTCCATCACACAAAACCTCAACAAAGTTCACATTAATCTGTGCCTCTTTCATGACAAAATGCAGAAATGTTTAAGAAGCATAAATACCTTTGAAGGACAATTTCATTCCTAAAAATGAAGCACTGCAGACTCATAGAGTACAAATCACATTATTGAGATGGAGCTGCTTTGTATTTAGGCTGAAGTGATCGCCAAGGAAAACAGCATCGTCCTCAGAGGAGGAGTTCCTCCAGGACAAACAAAGATTTCCTCCTGACTCGAATGTATGATTTTATGGTAATGATGACCTCATGACTGTTATCCATGAAAACATGGAGCTGTTCTCACTGCAGAATGTATGGGAAGCTACGTCTAGGGATCTGCCGTCATCTCCAATTTTTGTCCAGTTTTCTCCACACCTGCTCACATACTGACACACACATGCACGCACACATACACACACACACCTCTGTGACTTGCCCTCTTTTCTAAGAACGTCACTCCATAAATACGTGAGCACATTTGTTCCACCAGGACTTTAAAAGCGCTACAGCTTACGCACATTCAGACCAATACATGCAGTCAGATTTATGTACGCCTATAAACAACAAACCCCCTGTGAAGTCTGTGAAGACATTTTATTTCCAAATAACAATTATGGCATTAGAAATGACTGTTATTATCCTTTTGGTTCACAACATATTTCACACTTAGTTTGATTAAGCAATACTAATGACGACTTTCCATTCTTAATCCACATGGTTAACTATGACATCAGCCCAACCTTTGAATCTTTCACAGTTTCAGCTCTTCTGAAAAGGCTTTTCCCAGAAGAAAATGTCTGTTGATGACAATCTTTTATCAGTCTTCCAGAACTACATCTTTGAGGTCAGACACTGATGTTTCATAACATCTGATTTAAGCAACAGATTATAGACAGAGAAAGAAGTTAACTAGAAATAAGTGGTACACGGAGGACTGAGGAGAGCAGACAGGGACATTCAGAGTCTGGTGAAGATCTACAGATTAAAGGTTTGTCTTGAAGGCACAGAAACCTGGGTGACTCTGAGATTTTTTGCTTTTAAATTCTGATGACAATTCTGAAGTAGCCATCTTTGGACCAGAACTTGTGAAAAAGGAGCTGTTCAGTAAATCACTCGAAAAATCCTCTTCCCACAGTGTGAGAGTTTAAAGTCAGATCAATTCCTACCTGAAGATAATTTTGTTAAAGGTGGTTAATGACACCTTGTTAAACTAACTACACCTTAAGGCAGGGGTGGGCAACTCCAGGCCTCGAGGGCCGGACTCCTGCTACTTTTAGATATGTCTCTACAGGACTCTGAAGAACTTGAATGCACATAGGAGGTGATTCAGCTGTTGGATTCAAGTGTGTTGGACCAGGGAGACATCTAAGACTTGCAGGACACTGGCCCTCGAGGACCAGGATTGCCCACCCCTGCTTAGGGTGTACTTATTTTTTGTACAAAGCTTTTACATTCTTTTCCAGCTTTTTACAATAAATGGTAACAATACAGAATCTATTTTTTACAGTCCAGTTTCAAATGATTTTCAAACCTGATAATGACCAAATAATGGCACCTGAAACCTGCAGCAGTGTTTTATTCTTTTTACTGTTTCTGCCTCCAGTCATGAGAAGGAGCTTACAGTTTGTGTGTTTTGACTTTTTTCCATTTTACAGTAAGTGAGGTCAGTGTGCTCCAGGGATCACTCTCTGCTAACGGTCCTGATCCATGTCCCACTGCAATTATAAAACTACCAGTTTAAAGTCGTTTGTTTGTTTTAAGTTTTTGAAACTTTTGAAAAAACACTGACTGTTAGCACCTGCATGTAGATGATATTTTGTCATTTATAATTGAAAATGACAAAATATGATGATGAAGCAGGACCAAAACTGAAACAAAACCTGGTAGGAGCCTGGTGAAGAGCAGGACTTAATTGTTAAAACAAAGAAAAACTTGTTTAGAGAATGATAGAAAAAAACAAATGAAACCAGAGCCAGAGTCTCTTTTCAGTAAGATGTCAGTGTAGTGCTGCAGTGACTGGAGTTTTTCTCTGGCAGTATGGAACATAGAGTGATGCAGGACTTCCCTACTGTTGGGCCTTAGCTGACTGCAAGATACCAACAATAATTAGTTTGAACTTTTTCTGGCATCACCTTTATTTAGTTTCAAAATCTTGTCAAACCAGCAGATGGACAAACATGGTCTGACAGTGACAAACATGCAGTCCATTCAAAGTACCCAGAAATGTTCATGTCTCTCCGCAGGAGCTTCGAAGACAGGAAGTAACATCTGATGGCTGTTATAAGATCCTACTGGTACTCAGTGGATAATGTTAATATAAGTTCATGTTGTCATGCCAGTGGTGAAATATATTTCCTCCTGCACAGAGACAGGAAAGGCATCTCTCACATGCTTTGGTTTGAGGTTTAAAAAACTACTTCCACACATGGAGAAAACAGGGAGCAGTAATGAAGTTTCCCAGGAGGCTGGTCGACCGAAATGACCTGAAGAGGTCTCAAAAGACCACACAACAGTAACAAGCCTCAGTAAAGGTCAGAGGTCATGTCCCCACCATAAGGAAGAGACTGAACCAAAATGGACATGTAGGTTTGTTTTTTTTCTCTCTCTCAATATTAAACACCTTCACTGGAAAAGTTCATTTTGTGTTTTCTTGTGTTGTCTTCGACAATTTAAATTGGTTTGAAGTTTTGAAACACTGAAGTGGAGCAAATATGCAATAAAGCAAAAGGATCTCAGGAACGGTACAAACATTTTCCACACCACTATGTCAGAAAACATGGCCATGTGCTATAATCCCACCTCTCATGTCAGGGATGGTTAGAGTCACTGTTGTTGCCCAAACTTTCTGGGCAGGAGTTTCCCACCCTGTGAGCTCATATAGTGTCTCACAAACACTTTTGGTCACAGAACAGAAATGTCTCATGATGATGTTGGTTTTTCCTTACAGGTTTTGTTTTCCTCTCTCTTATCATCTTCCATGTTTTTAACTGAATAAATATGACAGATAACCATGGCTCTTATTAACATAAGACTGCTTAAAAGTTACAGTTGCTAAGCTACAGGCAGCATGTGTGTTAAATATGGCCATAGACTGGCTACCAGAGCAGATAGCCTGACTGTTTAACCAGCTAATATCAGCTTGTTTAGCTCCCAGTGTTACTCTGCAGCAGTCAGGACCTAAAACTTGCAACACATTTAGTTTTTGCTGAGGTCTGACTATCACAATCAATGTAATATTATAACTGCTACAATAATCAATAATTGTTGCAAATAACATGAAAACATCTGGACCTTGCTGTACATAGCAGTGAGTACCGTTATGCTATATGCTTGTACGTACGGTCATCATTTTGAGAGGATGTCATACTGACCGATGCCTCATCATTACTACTATAATTAGGATTACCTTTCAGTCTCCTGAAAAGTTTAACAGTTTAGCCAACCTGAACTGTCACACAACAGATTCTCCAGCTGTCAAATCCCTGTCATCGGTTTAATCTGCATGTTTACGGTCACATGCAGATTAATGGAATGGAATGAATGGAATTCAGCTGCTGAGGGATCCAAGCCATTTCAAAAATTAAATCAAAAAATGTTTTTCAGGATTAAACATTATTAGAAGAGAGTGAGAATGTGGATATATTTTGGGAATTCATCTGAGCTAATCCTTTAAAACCTGTCCTCCTTCTGCTCTCCTCCTCCTCAGCTCCTCAGGGCAGGACAAACATTACCTTGCCTCTGTCTGCGCCGAATGCAAAACAAGAGGAAAATAAATGTCGCTGGAACCTTTTAAAGGCTCTGATTCAGTCTCTTGAGAGGAACTACAGGTGATTTTAGTGATTAGGAGAGGCCTCTGCTCTGTCCCACTCCATGTTATATTCAGATTATATGTTGGCGCCATCATGTGGCCAACAAAGCTCTTCACTTCAAGCAGCCATTTATTAAAGTGGCAGTATTATGTAAAATCAGCTTTTTTGAGTTTTATATCATGTTCTATTTTATCATCAAACACATACCTGGAGTGTTGCTTTCATTCTTTCATGGATGTTTGAGAAATCCTTGAATCTCCATGGCAACCACTGAAGTTTGTATAAAACGCTTGGGTGGACCTAGCCCCGCCTGCAGTTTCCAAGCCAAGCCTTTCAATAGGCTGCTAGTACCTTCAAACTAGTAGCAGCAGATCTGCTGAGCTCACTGTACAAACTATTTCTCACTCCAGCAGCCAGAGAAAAGTTTGTAAATGCTTTAATGTTGATGTGATGACTTCCTGAAGGCAGTCATCACATCAACAAGAACAAGAGTTTCTTAAAGAGACAGAAGCCTAATTTCAAGGTGTTAATTGCAAAGTCAATTGTTTTTAAAGCTGTGTTTGATATATATTTTTTTATATCAACTGAAGGGAACACAGTTACTCGACTGGAAAACACATAATGCTGCCCCTGTAAACACATTTGATTTTTGTCATTTATTTAAATTTTTACACTTTCAAAATATTACAAAATATATTTAAAATAAGCTTTCAAGATATCAATTTAAACTTGACTCGTAGTTTAGTCTTTTTGTGGATGTTATAAGAAACGTGTTCCACTTTGTGTCTGTGGCTTCAGTTTTTATGTTCCTGCTCTGTGTCGTCATTTTTAATGGGAAATTCCAGCGACGTCCTGTAGCGGATGGGCACCTGTTGCTCCTCGCTGATTGGCTGCCAGGCCACGGGGGCGTGGATCTGAAGCTGCCCATCGTCCATTAGAGAGCAGGAGAGACCTGACAGGTCCAGGTGAGCAGGTAGATCTATTCTCTGCATGAATCCCATGTGGGATGAAGCCGAGGAGGAGAAGGAGGCCGAGGACGAGGAGGAGGTTGAGGAGGAGGAGGAGGACTGGCTCTCCTCTGCTCCGGCCTGCTTCATGGCCACCACCGCCAGACTTCGGCCTTCCAGTTTGATGGTGATGTCCCCGGGAGCATAACCCCGGGCGTCTAGGGTCACCAGAAGGTCGCCATTGTCGCTGGTCTGCTGTGCGTCTCGGTGCAGCTCTGTGCCCACTGCCTCTGTCTGCTGCTCTCTGTCTTCACTCAGTCTAGGAACAAGAAAACACCAGGGTCAGATGGACTTCAGCTCAAATTCAATTCACTTTATTTATATCACTCCAATTCACAACAAACTCCATCTCAAGGCATTTTGCCAAATAAAAAATAATAATTTTAATTCAGTCACGCTTACATTCCAACTAGTTATTAAATAGTACAGTATGCTCAATGAGTTATTGGAAGTAATTTAAAAAGTTTCTGTCTAAGGCCTATCACTCAAACATCTACAGGTTTGAACATATAAAGGATAAGATGGAGTGAGGCTCTTAAATCTTGTACCTACCTTTTCAGTGTGGAGGAAATGACAGGAAACTGGGCCAGTTTGAGCAGCTGTGGTCCAGCATGGAGCTCCCTGAGGAGGCTCTCAGCCAGGCCGGCTCTCCGGCTGAAGAAGTTCTGCTGCAGGGAGGACAGAGCTTCATGACGCAGCGGCCAGAGGATTCCCTCCTGACTGAGGAACGGGTCATCAGCCAGCAGGCTGCTCAAAGCTGTGTACTGGGACATCATCACTGCTCGACTAAACAGATCCTGACTCCAGGTTTCAAGAAAGAAAGAATGTCAGCTTCTGTTTGCTTCAAGTAGGTATTTCAGACTCCTCAGCTGTCTTGGTGTAAATCTACCCCTGGTCTCAGATCAGCTTTATACCCCAGCCTGGAGCAGAGGCCCTCCCACTGAGCTATTTACACCCCATGAGCTCAGCTCAGCTCAGCCAGGTCAGGAATGCCCTGCTACTCATCAAAAAGCTAAAGACAGCTCATGCTTAGAATCTACTGCTGTGTATGTGGGCGGCTGTGAAAAGAAGATTTCCTATTTCTGGGGGATTCCCTCAGCAGCCTGCTGTCACACACCTGCTTTCTGTCATTCCTAAGAAGTGACACAACTAAACCATGAGAGAGGACCGACAATCCAGTGCAGGCAGTGAAGACAAGCACAAGGTCCAAATGACCAGTCAGTGTTTGTTTTTATTCATTGTTGTCCTTTTATTTATATGAGATATGAGGCTTAAACTCATAATGTGTTTTATCACAAATCTTCATAATAGGTCTGAATATTGTTAAAAATGATTTTGTTAAAGAGCAGTATCATGTGTTTTCCAGCCATGGAAAATACATGATACATGGATGGATGGATGGATGGATGGATGGATGGATGGATGGATGGATGGATGGATGGATGGATGGATGGATGGATGGATGGATGGATGGATGGATGGATGGATGGATGGATGGATGGATGGATGGATGGATGGATGGAGGTGGTGTTATGGAAAAGTGAGTAGATTTGAAACCTGCTGGTACATTAAAACTCTCCTGACTGATCCATGCTGAAGACTAAAAGCTGTTTAAAACTTATAAAACTCGAGTTCTTTCTTACCTTATTGTATAATGTAAGCTCATTTTGATGTTACATGTGCAACAGGCACTTGAACCTTCATCAAAACGACAGAACTCATCAGAGAAACCTTCACCACTTCTAGCTTTTTTTTTAGTATTTGGTTTCCAGGTCTGCTTACCACTCAGGAGGGCTTTTGTCCCACTCCTTTTTTAGGTTTCATGGTTGTTGCTTGGCAACTTGGATCTTCAGCTGACTCCATAGATTTTCTGTGGTACAAAGATCTGAAGACAGGCAAGGTAACTCGTCATGGAAATCGTCTTTATCCACTCATTTGATGTCAGGTTTTTATGTCATATTCATACTGGAAGATTCATCCACATTCCATCTTCATTGTTCTGACTAAGTTATAAAGTTCCTGTTCAGTATTTTGTGCTTTGTGTTCCTGTCTCATAGCCTGTTTAGTAGTCCTATAAAAGAAGAGCTTCATGTTTCCTTCTGCTGTGTTTGTTTGTGTTGGTTTTCTGGTCAAACTCAGTATTTGTCTTCCATCAAACCCAGTGGGTCCAGATGATGGCACACAGTGTGATGTGATCTGGTCATCAATGTATTCAGTAAACCTGTTATGACTCCTGATTTGATGCAAACAAATCATTGCTTCCCTACTGTATCATTGTTTTCAGGTGATATAAGCCTGTGACTTGAACTCTGATATATTTGTATATGATAATTACAAAGCAAATAAATATATGATAATTACAAAGCAAATATACATATTTGTATATTTGCTTTGTAATTCATGTTGTAATTTTTTTTTCTCTGGACTAATTCCTTTTACTAAAAGGAGTAAGTAAAACTCCTATTGAACAGGATTAAGGCCTGTCTCTTGCTCCCAGTTTTTTTTTTTTTTTTTTTTCAAAAAATCAAAGCCAAATAACAGATTCTCTTCACTCATTTTTCCTGACTTAAAATAAGCAACACATTCTCACTCCCAACTCGTCACATATTGACGCTTGGGCAGGTACCCTCGGCGTCACATATTGACGCCAAGGGTACCCCCTTGGCGTCAATATGTGACGCGAAGGGTTCTCTCATTGAATGCTGTACCGTTCCCTAAGCGTCCGATACTGACGACTTAGGAACGAATAAGATGACGTGTCTATTCTATTTTTTTTAAAACCTTTATTTACAATTTATGTGCTAGTTTGAACAGGATATTAAGAATATTTACTACAAATTCGGTATTTAAAAATAACTCCGTAAAATATAAAACCGGAGGAGTTTTGTTGTGCTTGTTGTTAGCTTGATTTAAAAGCCTTAAAAAAAAATAAAAATAAAAAAATAAAAAAACTATTTTTGAGTATGATATCAATGATTTACACCAAATAAATTTAAGAAAAATTAAGATGTGTTTTCGTTTGTGATTGCATGCAAACTGTTCTGTAAACCTTTTAATATGTTCGATTGAAATAAAAATAAGGACGGATCCCACAAAAACCCAAGAAGAAGAATAAGCTGACGTCATCATATGCGACACTTACACTCCGGTGAGTAGAAATCTGCATCTGTCAAAATGTTTTTGTACTCTAAAACCAAAAATAACTCCAAAGTGTTACGTTATAAAATTACTGATGGTTTTTTTAGGACTTAATGGCAGTAGGACTGTGATGCGAATGGTTGAAGACACGTTTGTAACATTTTTTTTGCCGGAAAATATACGGTGGACGCTAGCTAAATTAGCCTGTTGGAGGCTAATTGTTCCTGTACACTGTACCTGTGCTTAATACGTTTAATTAGCCGTGATAAAGTCACATAATAATGTTTATAGTCATGCTTGTTGTTGCCACTTTGTAATATTGGAGGGTTGCTCAAAACATCAGTGCCCCTAGGCTGTGATGATCTTTAAAGTTCTGAACCCTGTCTGAATACACTGATTGCAGCTATAGGTCATTTACTTGAATTAAAAATGAACTTGCGTCAGTACAGGCACATTTCTTTTCTCCTGTCTGTTATTTATTGCTGTTGCAAGCCAGATGAAGAGAAGTAAAGAGCTGAGAACCTGATCTTTGAACAGACAGAGACCATAGCTGAGGAGCATCCAATGATGATACCAGAGAACCAGGAAGAGACTGTGATAGTGCTTGATTTGGTTCCTGTTTCTCATCCTGTTGTCCCATCCTCTCAGTCTTTTCAGAAGAAGAAAAGACCCAGAAGCATCTCTCCAACTGCCTCTCCTCCCGCTCCGTCATCTCTCCTTCCCCCACCCCCGCCCGTAGATCAGCCACATCTGCATTCATGTCACCTGCTGACCATGCCGTCTCCTTAAGTCAGGGTGGCGTAAGTTTTGTTTTCTTTACATTCATCCATTTTCTTACACCCTTGTCCCTATTGTGGTCGGGAGTGTTGCTAGGGTACACCCAGGACAGGTTGCCAGTCTGTCGCAGGCCAACACAGAAACAGACAGAACACACAACCATGCACACACACACACTCACACCTAGGGAGAATTTAGAGAAACCAATTAACCTGACAGTCATGTTTCTGGACTGTGGGAGGAAGCCGGAGAACCCGGAAAGAACCCACCATGCAGAGGGAGAACATGCAAACTCCATGCAGAAAGACCTCAGGCCGAGAATCGAACCGAGAAGAAAACTGAACTCGCGACTTAAGGAGTCCAGCCCTAAAATGTCAAAATTCTCACAGAAACAGAAAAACTATATAGACTGTTTATAAGCAAAGACAACTTGTTTTGGGCTTAGTTTCCATTTATGTGGCCATTGTAAAGTGATTAAAGTTAATGTCAAACTAATTTGAGAAAATGTGTAAATCCATGTAAAGAAGAGTAAAGTTTAGAAGGATTATAAAATATGACAGTCACCACACTAGTTTTCAGTTTTCAAGTGTACACGCTTTGACTTCATTTCTTCTTTTGTTTTTAAAATTGTTTTTTTCCTTTTCTTGTTATTTAGGTTGGTGGAAATGTAGTACCCAAAATCAATCCCTGGGCGTAGAACTAATGCGGTAAGTCTAAAAGTTTAACTAATCCACCCTGTGACAGTACATCCCCACCCCAGTCAAACATGCCAAGATACACTGAGAGACATTGCCACGTGTGGAGATGAGTAGATGGGGCGAGGGGTGATAAGGGAGGCAGTGGTCTGCAAAAAATAAGCACAGTTGTTTACTTATAAACTCTGTGGCTTTAATTACTGACCTACCAGACTCCTTTTCTTTCTTTATATTTGTCTTTATTTTTTTATGAGGACAAAAACGGGCATTACAACAGGAATCAGTAACACTTATAGCACATAAGTGACAACATCTTTGGGTGAAACAAATTCATACTAAAAGTCAGCATTTGCACAGAAACATAGAAATATAGAGATAGAACTCCAAATACCGAAATTAGGCCGCTTATCAGCAAAGGAATGCTGATTTTGATGTTTGGACTTTTTAAAGGTGATTCAACACTTATTATTTAACACTGTGCCTTTTATAATTAATATAAGCCACACATTTAATCTGAAACTGTCACTTTTTTTCTGTTTTGATTTTTAGACTTTTCTAAGAAACTGAAGCACTATGAGAGATTTTCATTGTTTGTGTAGTGGTAAAAATGACTGCAGTCAGTTTATCATTTAACACTTAAGTCAAGATAATATTGTATATTTAGGACAAAACAGGATGTAAGTACTAGCTGGCATTTGGGTGGATGTCGGCATAGAAAATATTTTGGCTACATCACCCCCTCTTAAAGTCAGGTATACATCTTAGAAAGAGAGATTTGTGAACCTTATAGCACAAAAAATCCACATCCTTATTTTGTTGTTGTTCTTTTCTAGCGGAAAAATCTGGGATGATACCTGGGAACCTGCAAGTAAATCCTCTCATGTTGCTGTCCACCAAGTGCCACTTCCTTCAGACAGCGAACAAGTCCTTCCATGATGTTACTTTTTCTTTTTTGTATTACAAAGTATTAATTTATTTTCTTTGTTTTTACTGCAGTTTGACCATTTTACGAAGTTCTCTGTGTAATATTGTTTTCGGCCATTCACTGAAATGAATGTTATGGTTGTAATATATGTAAGCTTATGTTGGGCTGTTTACTGACACATTTTTGTCAAGTTCTGTTAAAGACAAAGTGAGGCTGATTGAGTCACTGCATCAGGCAGGTATTGTGCCTGTATTAAGTCTTGAAATTTAGAACAGAATTGTTTGTAGATTTTGTTCAGTAAATATGACCTAAAGTCTTAAAAACTTTAAACATGGTATTGTACACACTTCTTTTTGAGTGTTTATAATGTTGATGTGGATGTACAAAGTAAAGTCTATAAAAATACATAACAAAATAAGCACAACTTGATGTCAATATAACTAATTGGAAGTGGTTTTTTTAACTCAAAAAGCTATTATTTTAATATCTTTTTTGTGTCATGGATTTTGTGAATCAAGACTGTATTTGTAAAATGTTATAATAAAATTGCTTTCAAATGCAGTACTTATTTTTAAACACAGCAACTTTAAGTGAAGTTATTGATGAAGAGCATGATAAAAATACATTGCAATGTCCAGATCAACTGACTGTATTAGAACAATACATTTTAATAAACCTATGTCACAAATGCCATACACAATTTTGAAGAACACACAAAATATACATTTGCATTTATATATATATATCTGTAGATATATATCAGGACAGGTATATCTATATATAGATATATCTATTTATATAGATATATCTATATATAGATATATCTGTAGATATATATCAGGACAGGTATATCTATATATAGATATATCTATTTATATAGATATATCTATATATAGATATATCTATTTATATAGATATATCTATATATAGATATATCTGTAGATATATATCAGGACAGGTATATCTATATATAGATATATCTATTTATATAGATATATCTATATATAGATATATCTAGATATATATCAGGACAGGTATATCTATATATAGATATATCTATGTATAGATATATCTATATAGATATATAAATGCAAATGTATATTTTGTGTGTTTAAAATTGTGTATGGCATTTGTGACAGATAGATAGATAGACTTTTTATAAGCATCCCAGCTCCGCATAGTTGGTTCTAGAAATTCTTGTACGGCTGATCGGCGGGAATCTGAAATGGAACGCAGCCATCGTACGGCAGACTGATTAAGAGAAGAAAGGAACACTATCAGCACGTTGTGGGAGGTGGGGGGTAATAAGGTTTTCAATAAGATGACAACCGTATTTGTCTGTAGCCAAATAAGATCAAGGTCAACGATACACTCAGAAATGTTACTTCAAAATGTAGTGAAACTGTTCGTTTGATTACAGAAAGAGTCATGATGGGATTTATAAAGACTTTTTGCCTGACAAGCTGGTCGTCATTGTAGGCTGGTCAAGTTTGCCCTGTGTGTTGTCTGTAAGGCATGACGCAAGGTTAAACTGTGTAACAGATTCGTTTCCTACACACTTGTAGAATTGTGTGAAGCTATTTGTTATGTGTTTTATTCAGCGTGATCAGTATTTACACATAAAAATGTTTTATGGAGAAGTATTTTGAATAGCATTTTTACCTGTCTAAGGTTAATTATTTAAGTTAAAGTTTGCAGCTTATTTTGTGTATGAAAGGAAACCCAGATTGAAACCCAGAAACATTACAGTTTAGTAAATTAATATTGAATCAGTTTGACTCTACTGTAATTTAAACTACATTAGTATAGTAATCTAAATTATGTTTGATTGACATAGTGCTTTTCTCCTAGAGAAACACTATGTTAAACTGTATAAAAACAATCTAAGGTTAGATTGGGGTTAGGGTTAACCCTAACTCCATCACTAATCTCAAATTGAGTGGTAGAGATGGCTTAATCTTCCAATGCTTTATGAAAGTAATGGTTCAAAGATGCATTTTCTCTAGAATTGAGCTCTGTAGCCCGACTCTAAATCTGTTCTAGTGGAAAAAGAATGATCTGCCTGAGGCCTCTGTGGTTCATTTCATCATTTCATAAGCTTGCAGAGAAAAGGCATAAAGAGAATGTAAGTTAAGTTGTGTCCATCTAATTATTGTAGTTGAAATAGAGGTCTACCCCTTTTGGTTTGTAAATGCATCCAAATACCAAGTTAATGTTAAGATTATTTCACTAAGTTGGGACGCTCTGTTTTAAAAAAGAAGTTAGTGTTAGGTTCCGTGTTTCTGTGTGTTTATTTTTGAGTTTCTCTGTGTTCAGTCCTGTGTTCCTGTGAGTCTCTGTCCTGTCCTCCCCGTTGATTGCTCCCCAGGTGTGTCTACTTACCTGATTACCCTCCTTGTGTATTTAAACCCATCTGTGTCTGTGTTCTTCGTCGGGTCCTTGTCTAAGTTTGTCTATTGTCGTAGTCTGTTCGTCGTAGAAGCACTCGCCAGTAGAACTGTTTAAGTCCTGGCTTGTGTATGTTTCCGTGTGATTCGCCAGTAGAACTGTAAAGTCCTGGTTAGTGTTTGTCTCGTCTAGTCCATTAGTCAGTTGCTACCGGTGCTTAGCTGCGTGCTAGTTGTTCCTGCCGTGCTGCCTGCCTTGGACTGTGTGCTATTTTTCACCATTAAATACATCATCATCACCATAACCTGGGTCTCAGCGTTCTCTCCTCACCACCAACACCCCCACTTCCTGACAGTTAGGTCCAAATCTGAAGCATTTCAACTAAATGACACCGACAGCAAGTTCTACCAAACCTTAGTCGGCTTCCTTTTTCACCTGTCAACTGTTGAACCTAGACACGCATAAATAACACTAGGTCTACAGGTCCTTCTCAAAAAATTTGCATATTGTGATAAAGTTCATAATTTTCCATAATGTAATGATAAAAATTAAACTGTCATATATTTTAGATTCATTGCACACCAACTGAAATATTTCAGGTCTTTTATTGTTTTAATACTGATAATTTTGGCATACAGCTCATGAAAATCCCTGTCTCAAAAAATTAGCATATTTCATCCAACCAATAAAAGAAATGTGTTTTAATACCAAAAAAGTCAACCTTCAAATAATCGTGTTCAGTTATGCACTCAATACTTGGTCAGGAATCCTTTTGCAGCCTTCAATGCAGTGTGGCATGGAGGCAATCAACCTGTGGGACTGCTGAGGTGTTATGGAGCCCAGGATGCTCCGATAGCGGCTTTAAGCTCATCCAGAGTTTTGGGTCTTGCGTCTCTCAACTTTCTCTTCACAATATCCCACAGATTCTCTCTGGGGTTCAGGTCAGGAGAGTTGGCAGTTGACAAGTACTGAAATTTTATTTAACTTATTTCTTTTTAATAAAGACATTGACAGACAAACTGAACCGCATTCAATTGACCATGGATAAGAAACTGTTCCACCAGTACACACTTTGTGTATTCTTTGGATTAAGAAATAAGTCAGCTGCACATATTAATAAAAAAAGAAAAGAAAAGTAGAAGATCCAAAAAGATGTCTTGGTTATGTTAGATAGTGCAGAATCACTGGGACTGCTTAACGTAGCATTGTAGCCATTTAACTGCTCAACATAAGCACAAGTGTTATTATTCCACTTGAAGTAAAAATAGTAAAACTATTAAATTAACTACAATTTCTCTTATTACCTAGAAAATACACTAGATGTGCAGAAACATAAGTGAAAAAGAAACACACTGTGGAAGTAATTACAGCTCTAGTAAGCCCTTTTAGAAAATACAAAGGCACAAACAAATTAACTATTTTAAAAAAAGAATCAACAAGATAAAACACTGCCCATTTGGAAACATGAAAGCACAAGAACAAATTGTAAGGTGTCTCTTTGTGACTTATGAGCAAACTATATATATATGACTATTATCAGTCACTACTGAAGTCGTCGTCAAAGGTAACGCTCTCTGCTCCTGACAAAGTCTGTAGATCGGGGTGTCCAAAGTCAGTCCTAGTGGCCCGGCATCCTGCATGTCTTATTCTCTCCCTGGTGGTAGAAACAACCTTTTCGGCTTGTCAATGTTCTTCTTAGGCCATCTAACGAGCCATCATTTGATGCAGGTGTGTTAAACCAGGGAGAGAACTAAAATATGCAGGATGCCGGGCCACTAGGACCCACTTTTGGGCTCCCCAGCTGTAGATGCCTGCAGCTTCATCTGTTGGTGCTGCAGCTCTCTGAGGATGATGCTCTGGAGACCTCTTGGACCTTCGTCAGTTAGGTCACAGGACAAACCTTTAAAGTTGAACATAAATAAAAATCCAAAATTTAGATGCTTTTACTTTCGGTATGATTATGCGTTACTTAAAAACATACTTTTAAATTTACCTCCCGATAACAGGTGGGAAACTCCTTTAGAGTGTCTTCATAGGATGACAGAGATTTCCAACGATGGTCCATCAACAAAGATCCTCTTTTCCTCTTCCAGTCTCTTTACCATCATGATGTCATCGATTGCCCTTGTTCTTGTGTGAAGACTGAGAGTCTGAAATGCATTTATGAAAAGGACAAATCAACTCATTAAAAGTTTAAATTTGTAAGTTGAGGTCAACACATGGAGTATCTAGTCATATTATCTGTCAGGTATGATGACAGTATAAAACATATTAGTGGATGTTTACTTACCACTGTGTGATTGTTGCCATGGCAATGTTGTGTCACCGGACAGGATCTCTTCCAAAGACAGAACTTCTGTGTCTGTATCAGTCTTCAAGTGACCAACATCTTCTAAAGCTAAGATGTTTTCTCCTTTCTGATCTAACGATGAGCCTTGGCACAAGCTTTGTCCATCTGTATCTGCACAAACATACACAAACAACATCAACTGTGTCAAAGATGTTTATGCAGTATGTACCAGCAAGGTTATACAATGCCTGGTCAGTGTTCCTTACCTTACATTCATGGGCTTTGCCATGGAAAATTGAGAGAAATGGCTTCATTTTAAGCAGGTGTTGGAGCTTATGAGAGCTTTTTGTTAGTTTTCAAAATATGGCCAGTACTTGCATGTTACATCCATGGAAAAAAGTCATTGTCTGTTGGCCAGCCTTTGTTGAAAGAACAAAGCTTATGCAAATATCTCATACTATCTCGAAGAGCACTAAGCAGCACTCCATGTCTACACACCGCTAGCTCCAAGCCTCCTCACCCAGTTTGCTGCTGGATCTGTGAGAGATCTCCCTGGCTGCCCACCACAAAATCTAGAATGCATACAATTCAGTCAGGCAAGCTGTTATTACAGGCTAAAAGGTTACTGTTATTATACATTTACAATCTGCAGTCTTACATTTTTGGTTGATTAGTGTATACAGTCCACAAATGTTCCTATGTTTTCATCCTTGGCAATGAAAAGGTCCTGAAATATAGCCTGTTCCTCCAATCTGAAAAACAAAGCAATAAAATATACTTCATGAGGTGTTACAGTCCAAAGGTAGTGAACATCACTAACATATACAAAGAATTGTTATATTTCACACATTTTACAATACCTTGCTGCATTCTTTAAATGGTAATACTTGCAATTTCCATCCACTGAAACTGAAAGCACATCTGGGGTACAAGCTTGACACTTGAAGGGATCCTTCCTTAACATCTTATCCAACTCATATATTATGGCTTCCCGCTCAAAAATCATTTCAGGAAGCTCTCAGCCAAGATCTTAACTATGATTTAAAATGAGAGATAAAAAAAGAAAACATAAAATAGGACATAGGTGTCCAAATACCAGGCATCAAGAATAGGTTAGGTGTCTTTCAAGTTCTAGGTGTGTCTCTGGCACAAAACATCTCACTCAATTAATGTTGATGTTACCAGGACTTCATATGATCTGAATGCAGAATGAATGAGGTGGCACCTCAGCCATTTGATTCAAGTGTGTTTAACCAGTTACACCAAAATGTTGAATAGCATAACCACTCAAGAATAGAGTCAGACGGCCCTTCTGGGATATGTACGTCAAAGTACTCACACAGCCAAAGTTGACAGTTATTTAAGATCTACGGGCGGGGTGAGGGGGGGGTTAAATGCATACATTTAACAGTTTAACGCAAGGTTAAACTGTTACACAGTTTAACCTTGCGTCATGCCTTACAGACAACACACAGGGCAAACTTGACCAGCCTACAATGACGACCAGCTTGTCAGGCAAAAAGTCTTTATAAATCCCATCATGACTCTTTCTGTAATCAAACGAACAGTTTCACTACATTTTGAAGTAACATTTCTGAGTGTATCGTTGACCTTGATCTTATTTGGCTACAGACAAATACGGTTGTCATCTTATTGAAAACCTTATTACCCCCCACCTCCCACAACGTGCTGATAGTGTTCCTTTCTTCTCTTAATCAGTCTGCCGTACGATGGCTGCGTTCCATTTCAGATTCCCGCCGATCAGCCGTACAAGAATTTCTAGAACCAACTATGCGGAGCTGGGATGCTTATAAAAAGTCTATCTATCTATCTGTCACAAATGCCATACACAATTTTAAACACACAAAATATACATTTGCATTTATATATCTATATAGATATATCTATACATAGATATATCTATATATAGATATACCTGTCCTGATATATATCTAGATATATCTATATATAGATATATCTATATAAATAGATATATCTATATATAGATATACCTGTCCTGATATATATCTACAGATATATCTATATATAGATATATCTATATAAATAGATATATCTATATATAGATATATCTATATAAATAGATATATCTATATATAGATATACCTGTCCTGATATATATCTACAGATATATCTATATATAGATATATCTATATAAATAGATATATCTATATATAGATATACCTGTCCTGATATATATCTACAGATATATATATATAAATGCAAATGTATATTTTGTGTGTTCTTCAAAATTGTGTATGGCATTTGTGACATAGGTTTATTAAAATGTATTGTTCTAATACAGTCAGTTGATCTGGACATTGCAATGTATTTTTATCATGCTCTTCATCAATAACTTCACTTAAAGTTGCTGTGTTTAAAAATAAGTACTGCATTTGAAAGCAATTTTATTATAACATTTTACAAATACAGTCTTGATTCACAAAATCCATGACACAAAAAAGATATTAAAATAATAGCTTTTTGAGTTAAAAAAACCACTTCCAATTAGTTATATTGACATCAAGTTGTGCTTATTTTGTTATGTATTTTTATAGACTTTACTTTGTACATCCACATCAACATTATAAACACTCAAAAAGAAGTGTGTACAATACCATGTTTAAAGTTTTTAAGACTTTAGGTCATATTTACTGAACAAAATCTACAAACAATTCTGTTCTAAATTTCAAGACTTAATACAGGCACAATACCTGCCTGATGCAGTGACTCAATCAGCCTCACTTTGTCTTTAACAGAACTTGACAAAAATGTGTCAGTAAACAGCCCAACATAAGCTTACATATATTACAACCATAACATTCATTTCAGTGAATGGCCGAAAACAATATTACACAGAGAACTTCGTAAAATGGTCAAACTGCAGTAAAAACAAAGAAAATAAATTAATACTTTGTAATACAAAAAAGAAAAAGTAACATCATGGAAGGACTTGTTCGCTGTCTGAAGGAAGTGGCACTTGGTGGACAGCAACATGAGAGGATTTACTTGCAGGTTCCCAGGTATCATCCCAGATTTTTCCGCTAGAAAAGAACAACAACAAAATAAGGATGTGGATTTTTTGTGCTATAAGGTTCACAAATCTCTCTTTCTAAGATGTATACCTGACTTTAAGAGGGGGTGATGTAGCCAAAATATTTTCTATGCCGACATCCACCCAAATGCCAGCTAGTACTTACATCCTGTTTTGTCCTAAATATACAATATTATCTTGACTTAAGTGTTAAATGATAAACTGACTGCAGTCATTTTTACCACTACACAAACAATGAAAATCTCTCATAGTGCTTCAGTTTCTTAGAAAAGTCTAAAAATCAAAACAGAAAAAAAGTGACAGTTTCAGATTAAATGTGTGGCTTATATTAATTATAAAAGGCACAGTGTTAAATAATAAGTGTTGAATCACCTTTAAAAAGTCCAAACATCAAAATCAGCATTCCTTTGCTGATAAGCGGCCTAATTTCGGTATTTGGAGTTCTATCTCTATATTTCTATGTTTCTGTGCAAATGCTGACTTTTAGTATGAATTTGTTTCACCCAAAGATGTTGTCACTTATGTGCTATAAGTGTTACTGATTCCTGTTGTAATGCCCGTTTTTGTCCTCATAAAAAAATAAAGACAAATATAAAGAAAGAAAAGGAGTCTGGTAGGTCAGTAATTAAAGCCACAGAGTTTATAAGTAAACAACTGTGCTTATTTTTTGCAGACCACTGCCTCCCTTATCACCCCTCGCCCCATCTACTCATCTCCACACGTGGCAATGTCTCTCAGTGTATCTTGGCATGTTTGACTGGGGTGGGGATGTACTGTCACAGGGTGGATTAGTTAAACTTTTAGACTTACCGCATTAGTTCTACGCCCAGGGATTGATTTTGGGTACTACATTTCCACCAACCTAAATAACAAGAAAAGGAAAAAAACAATTTTAAAAACAAAAGAAGAAATGAAGTCAAAGCGTGTACACTTGAAAACTGAAAACTAGTGTGGTGACTGTCATATTTTATAATCCTTCTAAACTTTACTCTTCTTTACATGGATTTACACATTTTCTCAAATTAGTTTGACATTAACTTTAATCACTTTACAATGGCCACATAAATGGAAACTAAGCCCAAAACAAGTTGTCTTTGCTTATAAACAGTCTATATAGTTTTTCTGTTTCTGTGAGAATTTTGACATTTTAGGGCTGGACTCCTTAAGTCGCGAGTTCAGTTTTCTTCTCGGTTCGATTCTCGGCCTGAGGTCTTTCTGCATGGAGTTTGCATGTTCTCCCTCTGCATGGTGGGTTCTTTCCGGGTTCTCCGGCTTCCTCCCACAGTCCAGAAACATGACTGTCAGGTTAATTGGTTTCTCTAAATTCTCCCTAGGTGTGAGTGTGTGTGTGTGCATGGTTGTGTGTTCTGTCTGTTTCTGTGTTGGCCTGCGACAGACTGGCAACCTGTCCTGGGTGTACCCTAGCAACACTCCCGACCACAATAGGGACAAGGGTGTAAGAAAATGGATGAATGTAAAGAAAACAAAACTTACGCCACCCTGACTTAAGGAGACGGCATGGTCAGCAGGTGACATGAATGCAGATGTGGCTGATCTACGGGCGGGGGTGGGGGAAGGAGAGATGACGGAGCGGGAGGAGAGGCAGTTGGAGAGATGCTTCTGGGTCTTTTCTTCTTCTGAAAAGACTGAGAGGATGGGACAACAGGATGAGAAACAGGAACCAAATCAAGCACTATCACAGTCTCTTCCTGGTTCTCTGGTATCATCATTGGATGCTCCTCAGCTATGGTCTCTGTCTGTTCAAAGATCAGGTTCTCAGCTCTTTACTTCTCTTCATCTGGCTTGCAACAGCAATAAATAACAGACAGGAGAAAAGAAATGTGCCTGTACTGACGCAAGTTCATTTTTAATTCAAGTAAATGACCTATAGCTGCAATCAGTGTATTCAGACAGGGTTCAGAACTTTAAAGATCATCACAGCCTAGGGGCACTGATGTTTTGAGCAACCCTCCAATATTACAAAGTGGCAACAACAAGCATGACTATAAACATTATTATGTGACTTTATCACGGCTAATTAAACGTATTAAGCACAGGTACAGTGTACAGGAACAATTAGCCTCCAACAGGCTAATTTAGCTAGCGTCCACCGTATATTTTCCGGCAAAAAAAATGTTACAAACGTGTCTTCAACCATTCGCATCACAGTCCTACTGCCATTAAGTCCTAAAAAAACCATCAGTAATTTAATAACGTAACACTTTGGAGTTATTTTTGGTTTTAGAGTACAAAAACATTTTGACAGATGCAGATTTCTACTCACCGGAGTGTAAGAGTCGCATATGATGACGTCAGCTTATTCTTCTTCTTGGGTTTTTGTGGGATCCGTCCTTATTTTTATTTCAATCGAACATATTAAAAGGTTTACAGAACAGTTTGCATGCAATCACAAACGAAAACACATCTTAATTTTTCTTAAATTTATTTGGTGTAAATCATTGATATCATACTCAAAAATAGTTTTTTTTATTTTTATTTTTTTATTTTTTTTTTAAGGCTTTTAAATCAAGCTAACAACAAGCACAACAAAACTCCTCCGGTTTTATATTTTACGGAGTTATTTTTAAATACCGAATTTGTAGTAAATATTCTTAATATCCTGTTCAAACTAGCACATAAATTGTAAATAAAGGTTTTAAAAAAAATAGAATAGACACGTCATGTTATTCGTTCCTAAGTCGTCAGTATCGGACGCTTAGGGAACGGTACAGCATTCAATGAGAACCCTTCGCGTCACATATTGACGCCAAGGGGATACCCTTGGCGTCAATATGTGACGCCGAGGGTACCTGCCCAAGCGTCAATATGTGACGAGTTGGGAGTGAGAATGTGTTGCAACACATTCTTGCCCAAGCGTCAATATGTGACGAGTTGGGAGTGAGAATGTGTTGAAATAAGTCTGCTTGAATCCTCACTATTTGATACAAAAGCACAAATCTTTGTAAACCAATGTGTTTAAATTAGTCTACTGTGTTTAAATGAAAAAGAATCATTTATTTACTCTGTTGGTGTTATAATCAGTTGGAGCAGATATTCAGGCAGATGACATGTAGGGCAGCAGAGTAAACACGGCCAGCTGCGGCTCAGGTTACCATTTCATCACTGTTTCTCTTATGGATGAACTCAGATTGCTGACATTCCCCTTCGGTGTCTGCATGTGTTTATGTGAAGCTGCTAACATTGCAAGAAGCCTCTGTCATATTCTATTCACGGCCATCTTGGCACCGTTCCACAAACATGCCTTTAATCATTGGCTCAAACACGGAACTAACAAGTGTGATTGGCTAAGACTCATTGACTGTGTCACTGCTTGATTTCTAATCACGATAACTTTACACCAGCCTGATCAATTCTATTACAGTCTTTTATAATCTAAAGTTGTAAACGTCTGTTCAGCAGCAGGTTGTGTTTTCAGGATCTCTGTCCAGAATTTGTTGAGAATCAGATTTGATTCTCTGGCTATGCTAAATGCAACAAATTCTCTTCCTTTCCATTTGAAATGAATACCTTTCAAATTGTGAGGAAGACGTTGGAGAAACTCAGCCACAAGGAGCCGTCATGCTACCATAAAAATAAGTTTGTCTATGAACCAGAGGAGGCCAGAGACGGAAATAGAAGAGATATTCATGACGACTGCCATTTCTCAGTTATAAAGCTCTTATTACATCAACTTATTTAGTCAGGTTTGAAATTAAGTTTTCTCTCATCCAAGAAGTATTTTTATATTAGCAAAAATATACAAGACCACATCTGAAAGATTTATTTTTTTTTTAAATACATTTTTGCTCTTGGTTATATTTAAAAATTTGGTAACACTTTATTTGAAGGGGGGTGAATAAGGCTGTCACGACACTGTCATAAACATGACATAACACCTGTCATGAACATGAATAAGCCTTCATGAATATTTATGACTGTTGTCATAAAGTGTCATTCAGCAAATAATGACACTTTTAATACAAAGTTGACATTATTCAAAATGTCTTTGTTATGACATCTTGACATTAACCAAGAAATCATTACTGATATAAATTTGTTATAAAAGAATTACTGATTGCACTTTAAAAATTTATTAAAGGTAAAGTTTAAACAGTAATGATTTCTTAGTTTCTATGAAGGCTTATTCATGTTCATGACAGGTGTTATGTCATGTTTATGACAGTGTCATGTCAGTTTTATTCAACCCCCTTCAAATAAAGTGTTACCAAAAATTTTATATCATTCATCCAATATCAGATACAGATAACCTGAGAATAAAATACTATGTTTTTAAATGGGGATTTTATTCATTTGAGCAGCACTTTGGAGCGACTGAGCATCACACCAGGATGTTTTTACCAGGGGGAGCAAATGAAGAAACACCCAGGGAACAGGTAGTGATCAGTGGAACATACCTGATGATTGTTAAGAGCAGAAGCTCTGAGAGTTTTCAAATCTATCTTGAATATATCTTTAAAAACTGCTCAGATATGTAGACATTAACTGTGTGACTCTGCATGTTTGTGTACTGTGATTAGGAAGCAATTTGTAATGTATTTTCTGATCTGTTTTATAATTGCATTGCATCCATTTTTGTAATCTATCAAGGGACAGCAGATGTGAATTATATTTTGCTATAATTTGGTACAGGTGACTTTTATGTTTGAGGTGTACAATGTTCCTTTCTAAATAAGGTTTATTACCACTAATATAAAAATAAAAAGCCCAGAAAAGCACCAAGCGTCTAGTACCAGGGATCAGTCAGTTTGTTCCTTGAAAAGCCAGTCAGCCGCATCGTAACCAGCAGTGTCATTCCTGGTAGCAATGACCTGTGGGGGAAAAAAACTGCACTAAACTGTGTTTACTTGCACAGCTGGCCCCAACATCCACCTGCATCGCTGCATACAATATCTGCAACAGGGATTTTAACAGGAACTGATGATGTGCAGGTGTGCCACAGCTCACTTTGATCAGAGCTGCAGGACCAGCCTCACTGTTCCCCACCAGAGCGCCCTCTGGTGGGGAACTGTGAGGACTGAACCCCACACAGACTCATCACCTTGACTCCTAACCAAAACATGACATAAAATTAAAACTGAACATAAAAATCACAGTAAAACTTGAATATAAAACAATACATATATCCACTGTATGACAAATGAATGGGAAAAAAAGCTGCTGAAACTCATCTGGATTTATGTGAAGAAGTAACTGTAGTGTTTATATTATGAATTAACAGGTTTTGTGAAAAGTATATTTCAGTACCACTCACCACACCATGGTTTGCTTACTGACTGAACTGTAGAAGAACCTGTGATGTTCACAGGTTTATCAGTCAGGATGTTTGTGATGAAAACTCAAAGATGAGACAAGCAAAAGGCACCAAGCAGGCTGAGCAAAGTGAAGAAAATCTTTACTGCACAGATGTGAAAAAGTCACAAAGTCAGAAGTAGAGGATTAGCATCGGGAGTTAAACAGGAGAATATGCTGCAGAAAATGGTTAGAATGGTCAGATTGTGTTCAGCAGACCTGTTTGATCAGAGCAGACGTGTTTTTATGATTCTGAAAGATTGTTAGTTCAGCCAAGTCCAAACATGGTTTTATTTTTACTCAACAGAAATCCTCTGTTGAGTAAAATCCAGACTCCACATCATTTACATTAGTCCAAGCCTATAGATGAGTTTTGGAGTGAATGTGAATTGAACCAAAACTGTAGTCAATCCTCTGACTTAGCAGCCTGGGTACAGAACTAAAATACATCGTCTATGACTGATGAATATATAATTTATTAAATGTTACAACATTTTCTGTTAAGTTTTCAGTTTTGCAAAGGTGACAAATGTTGGTGTTCACCTCACTGGAGGTCAGTCTAACTGTGATCTTTACCTCATCTACTCAAAGCTCAGTGTTTATGGTCCCATGATGTCATCCTCAGTTTTTTACTTTCCTGTATCATGAAAAGAATACATTCCAAAGTTTTTAATAGATGTAGGTTAAAATGTAATCCTCCGTGAGATCCAGGAAAGTTTACAATTTGGGTTTGAAATGAGGTAAAATAAGTGGCTTAAAACGTGAAATCCCTCAAATACAGTGATTACTTTTAGATTATGGGACATAATCTCCTGTTTGGTCAGGAAGCGGCCCAGCCTGTGTGTTCCGCTGTGTCAGAATGTACTGGAATTCTGATGTTTGTCTGGTCATATCACTGAAATGGAGGAAACAGGAGACTGACCTCAGATTTCTGGAACAAAGAAATGAAAAATGGAATTTGAAAGCCATACTAAGAGCTGGAGTCTGTTGCCCAAGGAGGGAGCAGCAGTGTGAAAAGAAAAAAAAATGGTAGGGGGAGGGATCCGGAGTGGGACGGGCAACAACACACACATCTGGAAAACATTGAGGAGAAAGAGAGAGAGAAAGAGTGGAAGAAGGTGGGAGGGACAAAGTTGTAAGTCTGTGAGAAGAAAGGCATTAAACATACTGTGAACCTTCTAGCATCTAATTATGTTTAAATTCCAAGTCTGCAGAAAAATAGGTTAACTAGTAAAAACAGGCAGACTGTGTTTACCCAGGAAGGAGGAAAAGAGGAGCAAGAAAAGCTGACTGAGGCGCCTGGCCGGTTCAGAAACCAGATCCAGGACGTTTGTCAAGCTAACAAAGCGTCAAAGAGTTCGGCTTTAAGAGGAGAGGGACAAGAAGCAAGAGAAGACAAAGTCATCTTCAGGTAAAGACGAACTCCAGGTTTCACTTTACAAATAAAAATACTTCTAAACTAAGGATTTTGAATAGCTACTTTATTATGTAATAACATGGTTTATTAACATGTACTGTTTCATCTTTGCTTCTTACATTAATTAATGAGATCTGAGTCCCGATCAAGTCAAACACTGAATGTTCGGTCTAATATTGGGGGCTTCCACAGCCTGGACCCCTGAGGGCGGGTGAGGGCCTCTGCTGGGGTCTCTGACCAACACGGCAGCTGGTGGTCAGGTGGAGGCCGAGGTGGGGTCACCACGCAGACACTCTGTCACAGTGAATAGGACCTCTGAGCTTTAGAGTTGTTGTTGTAGAGTCCCTGAAGCTGGATGGTAATGACCACATGGAGGTCAGGAGTTCTTGTTTTGCAGCTCAACATAAAATAAGCAGACAATTATATGAGGTTGTATGATAATCTGTTGTAATGATAAAATCTCAACCAGGTTTATAGTGCCTTGCAAAAGTATTCACACCCATTCTTCACCTTACAACCACAAATGTAAAGCATTCTGTTGATATTTTAAATATCTGTGACATGGAAGGAAAATGATACACTGTTTGCCATTTAGTTAAAAAAAAACAATATGTGTCTTAACCCCACTTCATCTAAAGCCCACACTTTGAAGAACCACAGTTGGCTGCAAATAAATCCAGTGGATCCAGAAACCTCTACCAGATTTGCACATATTTAATTATTTGCTAGTAAGATCAAACCTGAAAGGAGAGCATCTGTTAGTGTCTGACTTTGACTGGACCGCTGTAACCCATGAGCAAGCCTTGATCTAAATGGTTCCACTGCATCTGGAGGTTTAGGGAGCTGCACCTCCGACAGCTTTGCTTCCAGGATTGTCCTGTCTCTATCTCACTCTGACCAACAGCATCCCACAACATTATGCTGCCAACACCATGCTTCATTGTGGGAAGGATGCCTTCAGAGTGAAGTGCAGGGTTAGATTTCCTACTGTCTCCTATGAAGGACTTGTGGACTGTCCACACTGGACATCTTTTAACAATTGATTGGTTCGTGTAACTGTTCCATAATCAATAGATTTTAGAAGGCGTTACATGGACTCCTGTCAGCATATTTGTGCTCCAATTGCACTGAGAAATGTTGACTCTTATACTTTTCACTCACATGATTTTGCTTGGACCTAATTGTACATGAAGGCTTTCATTCATTCTGCTTCATGAATTTTATTACAAGAAACTTTCAGATTGTGTGACTTACACTACTGCTTTCAGAAGATTCCTGCTCCTACCTCAGCTTTTGATTTCTGCTGCTCAGAGTCACAATGTGCCTCTCAGCCATTTCATTGATTACTGATCACCTGTCCAGTCAGTCAGGTTGAATGTTTGTGTCCTGGTAGGTCAGCAGCTGATCCATCCTGTCTCCATGTCCAGATGAAGGACTGGTCAGGCTCTGGACTGTTGCTGTAGAACCTAACTATGCTCCTGTCAATTGATTTTATTTTACTGTTGTAGCTTTTCATTGATTTTATGTGTTTTGTATGGAAAGCACCTATTATTATGATTATTATTATTATTATTATTATTATTATTATTATTATTATTATTATTATTATTATTATTATTATTATTATTATTATATAAGTTATGGTTCAGTAATGGTTCAATAATGCTGTCTAGCAAACCTCAGAGGCCAGAGAATAAATTAAAAACCGGTGAGCTCTGCCTATAGTCAGGTGAAGACAGAAAGTGAATACATTGGAGTTTATTTTGTGCATCAGAAGAAACAGAACTGAATACTGAATGCTCAACTCACTTTTCAGACTCCTATTTCCCCCACAAAAAAGGGAAAACCATGGTTTAACATGATAGAAAATAAAATGCTCAAATGACGTTTAAAAGAAGGATTGGATTAAGACACCAGCTGAAAGTTGGCTCTGTTGTATTTCTCAGGTCAGGAATACTGCAGTCAGTTTTCTTGGTTCTGTTTGGAATCATAGCTACTTATCACTGCTGCCATTTTGAATTTTCCTGTTCATGACTCAGATTTGACTCCTCAAGGATACGCTATGCTTCATCAGCTATGCTACAGTTATAGTGTGCAGCTCCAACCCCTGACCCTAAGGGTTTTTAAAGTAAAGGGCTTTACTTTGTGGAGAAATGATCGGAGGAAGATCCTGTGAGTGCGAGAAGACATGGGAAATGCCTTCAGCAGTATAATTAGGGCTATTGAGCTGGGGAGGGAGCTTCCTTCCTGTCAGCAGTTAGACTTCCTGAGTAGGGTGGCTGGAAGGACAATTCAGATTGGGCTTGGAGTGGAAACGTGCTTATGCACACAAACACCTAATTACATATATTTATACTCAGTGATTAAAGTTTAATGATGATTTTAAAATGTGTGTTTTCTGTTAAAACATGCTCTGGTCATGGATAAATGTGAGAGGAGTTTAAAAAGACTTGTTCAACATAAAATGAGTGGACATGAACTCAAAAGAAAACCTTCTCTATAATATAAGATATATTCTGTTCCAAAATGTATTTTGTGATTTCAGGCTATTATAATAATCAAAAAGATAACTGTTTTTTTTATTATTTCTAAATTGGAAAACAAGAGTTGTTACCACTCAAGACACATATGTCAGTGTTTTCAGCTGTGATCATCCATACAGTGAAAGAAAATCATGAGGGATTTTAAATCTTTCCACAGCCTGGAAAGGCTGTTGATCTTTCATAAGATCAACAAGTTCAATCATATCCAACTTCCCTTCCTTCACTGAGCTCAGTTCAATTCATTCAATTCAACAAAATACATTACAGTCACATTTACATTCAAACCCAAATACAGAAAAAATAAAGTTATTGAGTTAATCCAGCGATTCCATTTAAAGAACAATGTCTGAGTAAAGCAGCAGCCAATCCTGCTGCTTTGACGGATGCATTTCCCATGTGAGTCTGGAAGCAAAGTGAACGCATTCCCTAAAGGAGAGACATTGTGTGTTATTATTCATCTTGATATATTTTTTTATCTTAATTATCATCCTGACTCTACAAATGATTTATTTAAAATTATGCAGAAACAGAAGTGCATGTACCCTGCAGTGAAGCTGTTGGTCTTAGCTGTGATCTGTCCGTCTGTCTTGCAGGATGTCTGTGTCTCAGCGGTGCCTCTGCTGCGTTAAATACTTGATGTTTGTCTTCAATCTTATCTTCTGGGTCAGTATTTTCACCAATCAGTCACAAGCTGCTAATCTTATTTTCATATGTTCTAATTTTCTAAGCAAAATTGTAAAAAAAATAAGTAAATAATAAAACACTAACAATAATAACAGTGCCACCTCTCTGAAATACAGGATAATTAGTAATTTCTGTTTCCTTTGGTATTGATCCTGCTTTGACTTTACCCTTTGACCTTTGACCTTTGCCTTTAAGCTGGGAGGATGTGGCTTGTTCGGCGTCGGGATCTGGCTGTCCTTCACGCAGGCAGAGTTTTCCTCTCTGCCCTTGTCCTTCCCATCACTCTCAGCTGCCAATCTGCTGCTGGTTGCTGGTGGCATCACCATGGTAACAGGATTCCTGGGTTGCCTCGGGGCTCTAAAGGAGCAGCGCTGTCTTTTGTGCACTGTAAGAATACTACATAAAAAAAAAAAAAAAAAAATAACTTTAAAAAAATGTTTTTTCAGGGAAGATTTTGAGCATTTACATAACTATGGCGATACTATAGAGAAAGAGAACACCGTGCTGTAAAGGACGGCTTTAAATTCAGAGTCTAACCTTTGACTCAAACGTGCTCTTCTCTGTTTTGCAGTTCTTTGTGATCCTGTTGATTCTGGTCCTGACAGAGATTACCGTGGTTCTGGTTTTATACTACCTCCATGACCAGGTGAGCCTCCAATCTACATCAAGAGAGCAAAAACAAACCCAAACAGGAGAAGAAAATATGTCTGCTCAGGTTTCATGACAAAGTTTAAGGGGTGGGAATACTGCTGGAAGGTCCTGCATGTCGTCACATGTTGTCCTTGTGTCAATGAAGCTACATCTGTTCTGCTAATCTAACTCTCAGTTCTATCAGTGAGTTAACTGATCAGGAATATTAACATAATGTAACAGTAACATGAGGAAGCTGAGGCGTGAGTCAAACCGGTGAATTATTGTCTCAATAAGTATGTATTCTTCTGTCTTTTCTCAGGTGGAGTCACATGCCAAGGGGGACTTAAAGAACGGCATGAAGAAATATAATTCAGAACAAGAACTTAAAAAATCCTGGGACAACGTGCAGAAGATGGTACGCATGAACTCTCCCATGATTCTCTCAGACCTACGCCCCTGCTACGCTTTTCAGAATATCAGATATCAGACATAGCTCTCCAACTTCAACGCTTTAAAAAATGTAATGAAAAATAAGCAGAACCCCC